>NW_022989835.1:1341003-1557536 GCF_902827175.1 Gymnodraco acuticeps | reverse complement strand
TTGATCAGCCTCGCATCTTGGTAGACCCTTTAACTAGTTTACCGAAAGCTAATCAGCATATTGGTGGAAGGTATCCGTGAACACCTGGAGACACTGAATCCCTTATCTGACTTTATGGCTCTTGTGACCGAGAGTGACCGGTCATAAAACTGGTAATGTCAGCAATAGCTCAGACTTCCCATTCCTTAAGACAGATAAAACAGACTTCGGCTTCGTCGTAAATGTCAACAGGCCGAAAGGTCAAATATCTTAAGTAAAGACAAAATGAATCCCTAACAGGGCCCAGAATCGAGCCTTGGGGAACCCCACAGGTAAGAGGGGCTTTGGCAGAGGAGAAAACACCTAACTGCACTGAGAAGCTACGATCCGTCAAATAAGACCTGAACCATGCAGGGCAGAGCCTGTAATGCCTGCGGACTGTTCAAGCCGTGACAACAGGATACTATGATCCACAGTGTCAAAGGCAGCAGTTAAATCTAACAGCACCAAGACAGCTGGGCTGCCTGAATCGGCGGCTAAGAGCAGATCATTAAAACTCTTAAAAAGGCTGTTTCAGTACTATGCATAGTTTAAAGCCAGACTGACATTTTTCATGGATACCATGCGTGGTTAAAAATGACTGCAGCTGGGCGTAGACTACTCGCTCCAGGGCTTTAGATAAAAAGGGTAGCTGGGAGATGGGCCTGAAATTTGCGAGAATGGAGGGATCGAGATTTTTATTTTTTTTATAATATCTTTATTACATTTTTCAAATACAACACAAAACTAAAACAGCTCAGACATGACATGACAAGTAAGGTACGTAAATAAGAATACGAAAATAAAAAAAACACTGCACAGTGTAGGGATCCCCAACCTCTACCATTCTCAATAACTAAATTAAGTTAGATAGTAGTAATTATCAAAAATAAATAGACAAATACAGATGACAGGGGTAACAAGGTTACAGGAAAGCATACAAACAGTCAAATCCAAAGTACATAGGAGCGCTAGGCTGAAGGAGGAAACCCTCGTTATATTGAAGATGACAATGTTGGTCCAATGTAGTCCAAGTAAGGAAGCCAAACCTTCTGGAAAGCATCCACCGAAGAGTGAAGCATACAAGAGATGTATTCGTTAGGAATGCACTCCATTACAAGGTTATGCCACGACTTCATCGTTAGAGCAAACATCCTTGATCCAGAACATCAAACATTTTTTCGAGCTGCAAAAGTCAGTAAATTAAATAGCCTCTTGTGTTTGGTATTTGTAATATGACCATCTGGAAGACCAAGTAGAAGGCACATAGGGTTTAACTCTATTGGAACACCAAAAATAACACACAGTTCTTTCACAATACTAGACCAGTAGCGCTGTAGCTTCACATATGACCAGAAACAGTGAATAAGGTCCCAGTTTCAGAGTTACATTTACTGCAGAGTGGAGAAGCATTAGTATCCATTTGTTTTTGAGAGCAGGTGTTATATGTGTGCGATGTAGGATTTGAAATTGAATAGATTTGGTTCGATTACAAATAGATATTTTCCTGGCATAGACCCAAATACTGCCAGTCTAGGTCGTCAATAGTGATGCCCAGGTCTCTCTCCCAGGCTTGCTTAGTAGCTTGGGAAGTAAGAGATGAATTGGAGCTCAAGGCTTTATAAAATGCGCTAATACGTTTCTTGGATATGTGTTGAGACAAAAAAAGTGGTACTTTTGCTGATGAAGTGTCTGATTTGTAAATATCGGGAAAAAAATCACATTTCTGCAGGCCATATTGCTGCTGTAGCTGTAAAAATGATAGTAGAGTCTGGCCATCAAACAGATCACCAAGTTTTGTTATTCCCTGGTTGTGCCACACTCTGAAGCCCTGGTCATGGCAGCCTGGCAGAAAGTCTGGGCTCTCCAGAATGGGAGTGAGAGGGGATGAAACTGAGCACGGCCCTCTATAGTACGAATGGATCTCCAGGCTTTGACTGCGCTTAAAGTGATAGGGTTACTACAGAGGTCTTTGACAGATTTAAAGTCGTTCACAAACAGCAGATTCCACAGAGGGCATTTGGACTGAGAAGATTCAATGTCGAGCCAGATTGAGGATGTATCATTTTTAAGCCAGTCAGCTACACCCGAAGGTGTGCTGCTAGTTGGTAAAGTCTGACATTTGGTACATCTAAACCCCCTTCAGAACCAACCATTTGGAGTTTTGCCATCTTCAGTCGGGGCTTCCTTTTGCTCCAAATAAAGGAACTCAACCAGCCTTCAAGAACTTTGATAACCTTGTTAGATAACAAAATAGGGATCATTTGCAGTGGGTAAAGATGTCTGGGCAGGATGTTCAT
Organism: Gymnodraco acuticeps; assembly: GCF_902827175.1. Taxonomy (NCBI): domain Eukaryota; kingdom Metazoa; phylum Chordata; class Actinopteri; order Perciformes; family Bathydraconidae; genus Gymnodraco; species Gymnodraco acuticeps. The sequence continues at coordinate 1,555,218 of NW_022989835.1, read as the reverse complement.
CTTAATGAGAGCAATCCTGCCCAACCAGGAAAGAGGCAGGGCGGCCCAGCATTCTAGATCTGCCTTTATAGCATCCAGTAGGGGAGATAAATTGGACTTAAACATCTGGCTATATGTATGAGTTACATATATTCCTAGGTAAACAAAACCAGAGGGTGACCAACGGAAGAGAAATGGCTCTGATAGGCTTGGGATATGTTATCGACCCCAGTGGCATGGCCTCGGACTTAAAGAAATTAATTTTGTACCCTGAAAAAACACCGAATGATGAGATGACTTGGGTCAGGCAGGGAATAGAGGTTTGTGGCCTCGATAAAAATATTAAGACGTCATCCGCATAAAGAGTCATTTTATGCTCCTTCTCTCCAATGAAAATACCCGATATTAGAGTCGTCTGCCTTATTGCTTGGGCCAGGGGCTCAATGGCCAGGTCAAATAGTAACGGGCTGAGTGGATCGCCCTGTCTATTACCACGGTGAAGGGAAAAATTGTTAGATCTCAGCCCGTTAGTAAGAACGGCTGCAGTTGGCGTATTGTAGAGAACCCTGACCCACTTGATAAAGTTAGCTCCCAGGCCAAATTCCTCCAGTGCATAAAACAAATAAGACCATTCGACCCGGTCGAATGCCTTCTCTGCATCAAGAGAGAGCACAAGGGCTGGATCTCTGTGACCCTGGGATAACTGGATGATATTAAGGAGCCTTCTCATATTATCACAGGAGTTCCGACCTTTAATAAAACCGGTCTGGTCCTCGTTAACAATACAAGGGAGCACCTTTTCCAAACGTATTGCTAGTATTTTGGAAAGCAGTTTTTGATCCTAATTGAGTAGAGCTATCGGCCTGTAAGAGGCACATTTATCAGGACTCTTTCCTTTCTTAAGGATAAGAGAGATATTGGCCTCCCTAAGTGATTTAGGTAGAATCCCGTTTTCAAATGAATGATTCAACATAGCTAGGAGGGGATCCAGGAGAATATTTTCAAACTCCTTATAAATTCACACCCAAACCCATCTGGCCCTGGAGCTTTCCCCGATGGCATACATTTCAGAGCAAACAATGCCTCCTCCTTTGTGATTGGGGCATTGAGCTGCAATTGTTGAGCCTCTGAAGCTTTAGGGAGTGTGTCAGGTCAGAGAAAATGAGCACATTAGGGCCAGGGCATTGTCCGGCTGTTCCGACTTGTATAAATTGGAATAAAATAATTCGAACTCTTTATTTATAGGTTTGGCATCAAATGATCTGGCATTGTTGGCATCCGTAATAGAAACTATAATTTGAGAGTCAGCCCTCTTTTTAACAAGATTGGCAAGATATCTACCAGGTTTATCACCAAACTCATACAGCTTCTGTCTGGAAAATTGAAGGGAACGCTCAGAATCCTGAATCAGTAAAGTATTTAAAGCAGCACGTGTGGCTGACAATTCCTGAAGCAGGACTGGTGTTAGGGCTGTACAAGGGCGTGGAATCAAATGCACGATGCAGAGACAAACAAAGTATCAAAATAAAGTGTTTTAATGTAGACAGGTCATAACACACTGAATACATAAAGCAACAAAACAAAAACTACTAATCTAACTCTATGGACGATAACTCTATGGACAATGACAAAAGGATCTTACGCTGGAAGGCTTGGAACACACAAGACAATCTGGCAACGAGACAGGGGAAGACGAGAACTATATATACTAGACAGACAACACCAGGTGAAGACAATTAGACAATCACAACCGTGGGAAAACAGACAAGGCAGGAAACGTACTTTAGACACATGAGGGTCGACAAGACTATCAAAATAAAACAGGAACCTATCTAAACACATAACATGAAACCTAAACTAGGGAACAATCTTAGCAGAGCCGTCTACGCACAACAGTACCCTCCCCTCTAGGGACGACACCTGACGGCCCTGGGACCTCCGGATGACACCTGTAGTAGTCCTCGATTAAGTCTTTGCCCACGATAAAACTGGACGGGACCCAGGACCGTTCTTCAGGACAGTAGCCCTCCCAATCAACCAGAAATTGACGACCTCGGCCTTGATTTCTCACTGACCGGAGACATTTGACAGAGTACACTGGACCGCCATCAACAACACTGGGGGGGGGGGGGGTTTGGAGGGTGGAACCAGGGGACTGTCCAGAACCGGCTTGATTCGGCTGACGTGGAACGTTGGATGAACCCGTAGTGACCTGGGCAGACGGAGACGGACAGATACAGGATTGATTATTTTAGTGACAGGAAATGGACCCACAAACCTTGGAGCGAGCTTCTTTGACAAGACCCTGAGTGGCAGATCATTTGTGGACAACCACACCCGCTGCCCCGGTCTGTATGTAGGTGCCGCCCGCCGCCGTTGATCCGCCACCGTCTTCATCCGAGCCGAATTCCTCAGGAGGACCCGACGAGCTGCAGCCCAGACACGGTGGCATCTTCTGACTAAGGCGTTGTTACGGTGTGTGAAGCAGGTAGGACCCAAATGCAGATTAACGTGAAAATTCCTTTATTTCAAGGCTATACTAACAAAGACAGAACACAACACTCACCGAGGACAAGCCAAATCACAAGACGAACCGACACTGAACACAGGAAGAGACAAGACTAAATACAGGGGGGGTAATCACAAGACGAGACACAGCCGGGCAGGGGAGGAGAAACACAAGGGCCATAGGTGAAAACAATCAGACAACTAGACACACCAGGGAAACTAACGACGGGAGGAAAAAACACAGGGAAAAGGACCAGACAATATACCCAGAGGAAAACAAGACAGGGAGAACAGCAAAACACCCAAACCAAGACATAGAAAACGTGACATAACACAATAATCGTAACAGGCGTGAGCAGATGGCACCACCACCTCCTTCTCAGTTTCTGAGAATAGAGGAGGCTGATAGCCAAAGACACAGTGAAAGGGAGACAGACCGGTAGCAGAGGTGGGCAAAGAGTTGCGTGCATACTCCACCCATGTCAGATGCTCGCTCCAGGTTGCAGGGTTCTGAGAAACCAGGCAGCGCAGACACGTCTCCAGCTCCTGATTCAGCCGTTCCGTCTGTCCGTTGGACTGGGGATGATAACCTGAGGTGAGGCTGACGGATGCTCCCAGGAGGGTGCAAAACTCCTTCCAGAACCTGGAGGAAAACTGAGGACCTCGATCCGACACAATGTCTCTGGGAATACCATGAATACGGACAACATGAGTCAATAACGCCTGAGCAGTCTCTTTAGCTGACGGCAACTTTGGTATGGCAATAAAATGGACCATCTTAGAGAACCTGTCCACTACAGTGAGGACAGTGGGTTACCCTTGGATGGAGGAAGACCCGTGACAAAATCCAACGAAATGTCAGACCAGGGCCTGCTGGGAACGGGGAGAGGCTGCAGCAGTCCCATCTGTGATTTTGATGACGTCTTGTTCCTGGCACAAACTACACAGGCAACCACATATTCGGAGACATCCTTAACCAAGGAAGGCCACCAAAACCTCTGTCGAATGACGAATACGGTCCGCTTGACCCCTGGATGACCAGTGAGCAGTAATGTGTGAGACCAATGAATAACCTGTGACCGCATGGATTCAGGCACGAATAGCCTGTCCAATGGACAGCCACTAGGTTTCGGCCCCTCACCATTGACACGTTTCACCTGATCTACTATAGGCCATGTCACCACCCCAACCACACGGGAGAGTGGAAGGATTGGCTCTAGATCCTTGGGCTCTGGGTCATGGAGGCGTGAGAGGATGTCAGGTTTGCCATTCTTGGACCCAGGTCTGAAAGACAATGTAAAGTCAAAACGGTTGAAAAAAAGTTGCCACCGGGCCTGGAGTGAGTTCAACCTCTTAGCTTTGCGGATGTATTGAAGGTTCTTGTGGCCGGTCCAAACTAAATCGTCTGTAGAAGTTAGCAAACCCCAAAAACTGCTGTACCTTCTTCCTATTGGTCGGGGTGGCCCAGTCTGCCACTGCACTGACCTTTGCAGGGTCCATCAGGATTTGTCCAGGAGAAATGATGAACCCCAGTAATGAGGACAGTTGATGCATGGAACTCACACTTCTCTGCTTTTACGAACAGGTGATTATCCAGTAGGCGCTGTAGTACTTGGTGGACATGTTGCACATGAGTCTCCTTATCAGGAGAGAAGATTAAAATGTCATCCAAATACACAAAGACAAACACGTTCAAAAACTCCCTGAGTACATCATTGACCAGCGCCTGGAAAACTGCTGGGGCGTTAGTTAACCCGAAAGGCATTACGAGGTACTCGTAATGTCCTGTTGGGGTATTAAATCCAGTTTTCCACTCATCCCCCTCCCTTATTCTTACCAGATGATAAGCGTTGCGTAAATCCAGTTTTGTGAACACTTTAGCATCCTGCAACAGGTCAAAAGCAGAGTCAATGAGAGGGAGGGGGTATCTGTTTTTTACCGTGATGTCATTCAGTGGACTGTAATCGATGCAGGGACGGAGAGAACCATCTTTTTTCTTCACAAGAAGAAGCCCGCTCCGCAGGAGAGGAAGACGGTCGGACGAGTCCTGCCTTGAGTGAGTTGTCGATGTAATCCTTCATGGACCCCTTTTCTGGAGCTGACAGGGAGTACAGACGGCCCTTGGGAATCGTGGATCCTGGCAACAAGTCTATAGCACAATCATAAGGCCGATGGGGTGGTAGTGCACTCGCCCTAGCTTTACTAAAGACTTCCTTTAGATCATGATAACATGTGGGGACCTTTGATAAATCAGGGTAATCAGAAAAATAGTCAGAAAGAGGTTCGTTGTGACAGTCTGCTTTAGAAGTGGAGATTTCCTCAGTATCAACTTACTCTGATCGTGTACACACTTCTGTTTACACAACAATCCCCACTCTTGTACTTTCCCTGACCGCCAATCAATGACAGGATTGTGCAAAAGTAACCAAGGGTAACCTAAAATGATCGGGTGTTGAGCTGATTTAAACACATGAAAAACTATGTTCTCAACATGAGTGTCATTGATTGTCATTTTTACAGGTGTGGTGCAATGAGTCACTGTGAATAGTAGGCGCCCATCTAACGCGTTCGCTTTTAACGGCGAAGGTAATGGCGTCAACGTCAGGTTAAGCCTAAGAGCTAGCTCTTTATCCAAAAAACTCTCATCAGCTCCAGAATCTACAAGTGCCCCCTGTTCAATAACCTTCACATAGCATAACTTGAGTTAATGTGCGTGGAGGGAAGTCAAAAAAGTCAGATTGGCTCACCAGTGTCTTCCCTTTCACCGGCGAGCCTGTTCTTTTACTGGACACATGGCTTGTTGAGGACCCTGTTGACCGCAGTAGAAACATCTTGCCTCCACTAGGCGGCGACGTCGTTCCTCCGGTGAGATTCTGGCCCTGCCGAGCTGCATCGGCTCCTCCGAGTCAATGGGGGGCGCTGTGGCCTCTGAACCAGGTGACGAGCCGAATGATGTCCTCCGGACAGGATGAACAGCTGTTGAGAACCTGGTTCCGCTGGACGAAACGGCAGTCTTCTTTCTTTCTTTATCTATCTCTCTCACAGATGCGATTGTCAATCTTAATAGCAGCCGCTACCATACTTTCTAAGTCTGTGTGAGGATCCATAAGCAATAAATGATCCTTAATTTTCTCTGATAGTCCGTTCCGAAATATGTCCCTTAACGCTGAATCATTCCAATCGCAATTAATAGCCATAGTGGCGGAACTCAATTGCATAATCCGCCACTCGGCGTTGATTTTGCTGAATGTATGTCAAATTATGTGCGCTCTCTACAGCTGGTGTGTGATGTGCAAACACTCTTTTAAACGAATGGATGAACTGAGAGACAGAGTTGCAAGTTGCAGAATGTGTCTCCCACTCCGCCGTAGCCCATGCAGCCGCACGGCCGGACAGATGAGAAATGATAAATGCAATCTGAGCATAATCAGAGCTATATATGTAGGGCATTAACTTAAAGTGTAGATCACACTGAGTCAGAAAGGATCTACAGTCATTGGAATCTCCGGAAAACTTATCTGGAGGGGCCAAGTGAGGCAACGGGACAGCATGAGATCCAGGAAGCGGCGCCGCTGTAGTAGGAGGGGCTGCCAGCTGTTGAGGATGAGCCGCAGCATCAGGTAATGACGGAGCAGTGGCACCGGCGTCCAGGCGTGCCAGCACACGATGCACCGCCTCCGCCATGTCGCTGATTTGTGTGTTGACCGAGGCTTGGAGTCCATGTTGCTGCTCCGCCAAATCCCTCACTGCCTGGTGTATGACAGAGAACTTCTCCTCATGATGGTGTAGACGTTCGCCCTGAAGTCGTATCGCTGTTTTAACTGGTTCTGCATCTGCTAATTCCATGTTTTGGCCAGATTGTACTGTTAGGGCTGTACAAGGGTGTGGAATCAAATGCACGATGCAGAGACAAACAAAGTATCAAAATAAAGTGTTTTAATGTAGACAGGTCATAACACACTGAATACAAAGCAACAAAACAAAAACTACTAATACACTAATCTAACTCTATGGACAATGACAAAAGGATTTTACGCTGAAAGGCTTGGAACACACAAGACAATCTGGCAACGAGACAGGGGGAAGACGAGAACTATATATACTAGACAGACAACACCAGGTGAAGACAATTAGACAATCACAACCGTGGGAAAACAGACAAGGCAGGAAACGTACTTTAGACACATGAGGGTAGACAAGACTATCAAATAAAAACAGGAACCTATCTAAACACATAACATGAAACCTAAACTAGGGAACAATCTTAGCAGAGCCGTCTACGCACAACAACTGGGCCTGGGCTTGATATGTAGCGTTTCTCCAAGTCAGATAACGTAGATTCAAGTAGCTTATGTTGTTCAATCTTTCTGCGTCTCTTAGAAGCTACAAAAGACACAATCAAGCCCCGAGAGTATGCTTTACAAGTTTCCTACAGGATAGAGGGATTAGTAGATGATGAGTTAATTGAATAGAACACCTTGAATTCTGACATAAAATAGGAAATGAAATTATCATCCTTTAGATAAGAGTGATTGAAGTCTCAAGCGCCTTGACAATGCTCTTTCCTCAGAAAGAGAATACACCATATATAGGGGTGCGTGGTCAGAAAGGATAATGCTACCTATGGTACATGACAGAACCAAGAATATTTTTGAACATGGAATAAAAAGGTAATCAATTCGAGTGTGGCTTTTATGAGGGGCAGAAAAAAAAGTAAACTCTGAGTCAGTGGAATGAAGCTCCCTCCATACATCTGAATACCCAATGTCATTACTGTTAGAAATTAAAATCAATGTTTTGATAGCATAATGTACCTTAAACATACCTTCAGTTTAAATGCTGTTTTATACTGAAAAACCAGAAGTTATTGTGCACAACCAGTTGTTAAGTATTTATTCTGAAAATCCTTCATCTCCGGTTAGCAGTTAGCATGTGGCTAGTTTACCATTTCTTATAGAGGTGAATTTAGTAGCGAAATGACATGGAGTGATGCACACCGAAACCTACTGATTTTAACACTGAACTATAGACGTATTATATGCTGAATATTAAATTTAGGTACAGTTTATTTGAATAAAGTTATTGTTTACAGACGTGGGTAAGATGTGACAACATCCGGAATGACCAGAAACCAAACCAGCCGTGAAGTATTTTCTGTATTTTTAGAATATTAACTACAACGTTTAGAATGTGTTGAAAAGTGATGAAAGACAATATGAGGAGAAGAGGCGTGTTTAAGTATATATTGAATGTACAATGCCTAAATCCTCTGTTTAACGTAACAACGGACATTAAGATGTGGAGGGCCGGCCCGCAGGGAGGAGCCAGGAGAAGATATATAGCAGCAGCACCTGAGCGGTTCGGCCTCTCTTTTCCCTCTGCTAGCGAGAGCCAGAGACAGCTGCTTTTCTGTCGAACAAAATCCTGTTTGTGACTTACCGCGCCTTTTTATTAATTAAAGTACCAAATATGAACCTCCAGAGACTCATTTAGTCTCCTTTTTTAAGCTTCTCTTTCCTGGACGCGAGAATAACGATCACAGTTAACATTACATATAGAATTGAGCACCCTAGCTTGCTTGAAGGGGGATTGATGCCTGGTGGAAATGTATCCAGAGAGGGATTAAGATGGCAGTTAAAATCACCTCCCACGAAGGAGTCCTCAGATGCCAGTTCTGTAAACTCTGCAAAGGCCTTGGACAGAAAATCAGTGGGATAAGCAGGAGGGCAATAGAGATTCACAAGTGTTATAGCCTTACCAGAGAGTACTGCTTTGACAATCGCATAGCGACCCTGACTGTCTTTAACACAGTCAAGGGACCTAAAGGCAAGCTTTTTACTAACCAGAATGGCCACACCCCTACTACATGATGAGTATGATGTTGCAAAAACCTGCCCCACCCAGCTCTTCTGTAATTTTGCAATGTCTTTGTCTTCCAAGTGAGTCTCCTGAAGGAAAGCAATAGAAACATCCTCCTTTTTCAAATATGACAATACTGCCATCCTCTTGGCAGGCTTCTGGAGACCACGGACATTCCAAGAACAGAGCTTTATGGTATTTCAATTAGACATAGTCATGATACATTGTATTGGTCCTGTTAATGAAATAATAACCAGCCCAATCCCAGGGCATAGCCCCCACCTCCTCTAATAGCAGCATCAAGCGACTAATACAGTCGTAATTATACGCAACTCAAACCTGAGACATGCATGTCCTGAGCAAGACAACAACACTGAACAAACAAGCATAAAACTGTAAACAACACAAATACAAGTTGAGGGCATTTCCACAAAATAACAGGGACTGTTCACCAAACCAGTAACTCTCAATCGCACCACAAAGAGCGAAATGGCAGTGGATAAGAGTAAACATTTATAAGAAAAAAAGCACACCGTACGGAGTAATCCCTATACAATATAAAAGTAATACTCACATGTGGGCAACCGCGCCACTCGGATTATGTGAAAAAGAGTGTAACGTTTTAAGTCTATGCCGTGCTGCAGGAGATTATTATCCAGACAGGGAGTCCAGGAAATCGCGTACTAGCTCCGGGGAAGAAAACCTCTTCTTGGAGCCTCCGTGGGACACCTGTAGAGTAGCCGGGAAGAGCATAGCATACGGTATTCCTCTCTCCCGTAGCGCTGTTTCGCCGCATCATACACCTTGCATTCCTCATCACCACCGGAGAGAAGTCGCTGTAGAAAGAGAGCCTGGATCCATTGTGTAAGGGCGCCGTCTTGACTGGCTCGCCGTGCCGCTCCATCACTTTCTGCTTGTCTCTGAATGTATGAAGTCGCAACAACACCGACCTGGGTACTGTTCGGGTCCGGTCTGGGAGCTAACGAGCGGTGTGCTCTTTCCAGTTTTATGCGCCCCGCTTTTGTAGCCATGCCAAGGGTGAGTGGCAACCACGATTCAAAGAAATCCACTGCACTCAAAAAAAACGATTCAAGCCCTTCTTAGACTTGACACTTAATAATTGTTTCACTTTACTTAAATATTTTTATTTAAGAAATAAACCTAAGTATAGTTCATTAGTGTAACACAAATTACATTAATCAATTCACTTATTAAATGTATTTAAGACAGAGCAACTCAAAATGAATTGTTATCATTTGGGACCGCCCCTTTGCACATCACCTTTGCGCATGCACAAGATCCGTTCTGTCATTTGCCGCCTTTTGTCTAACACTGACTGGAAACTGACTGGGGAAACTGACGGTGGAAAGTCTATTATTTGGTAAGTATTTGTTTTTTCTAGTAGTTTAGAATGTTCCCTGTTTCCAAGTAGGCCTAATGCCTTTTCATTATATCGACAAGAATATTTGAAACCACCGTGTTATATTTTGCTCCGTTTTTAGTTGGGTCTAAACAGCAAGCTAGCTAGCTTGCTAGATATGGTTAGCATTGAATACTGGATAGTAGAGATCATTAGATTATATTAAATTAGATGTCACGTTATTGTCATTGAACACAGTACACCGAAATTCAGTTTAAATTCAACCAAAAAATGCAAAGAGTAATTCAAGTGCACGAGGTAAAGCAGCAAGCTAGCTAGCTGGATAACTGGTTTGTTAGCTAGCTTGCTAGATACGGTTAGCATTGAATACTGGATAATGGAGATCATTAGATTATATTACATTCGATTTAACGTTATTGTCATTGAACACATTGCCTGTTGATGTCCTTAATGAGGGAGTCGTGTCTACACTGAAACAAAGTTTCCCAGATGTGACTGAGGTTCATATGGCAAACAATGTGTCTAGCTTGGGTATACGTTACTGCGAGGGGATGATTATTGTACACGGATCTGCAGATGGACTGCCTAAATTCCATGAGATCATTAAACTTTGCATTGTTAAGGAGAAGTTGTGTTTTCTGGTAAAAGACGCATGTGCTTGGTACAGAGAGCATTATGGTGCTTTTGAGCTGTCTGCCTCGCCCAATACAGAGGTTGCCGTTATTGAGCTTGCTGACTTGGTAGACCCCTATCCCCTTGTTGACTACATGGTTGGGAGTTTGCGCATGGTAATGTTGAAAAGATTCATCATTGTTAAAGGTGAGTATCATTTTTAAACCTAAATAGTCTGAGCTCTGGATAGCAGGCTCTGACAAAAACTGTAAAACCATTTTTATGTTCATCTTTGATATAATCCTAATGTGTTTCTTTCACCTTGTTTCTGCTCTAGATTAAAAGGTGTTCCATAATGGCAGGTCGGGCGCTTCTGCGCATCATCTTGCCGACCAGTCTGACTCTAGAAAACTGACCCTGGATTCGGGAATCCCAGCAACCAGTTGAAGAACTGCACACATTTGTCAAGACATCTCTTCAATTGAAAGAGGACTTCCGTCTGCAATACATGGATGTTGACTTTAACGAGTTCATGAATCTTACATCAGTGTCTGAAATTCAGGATAAAAGCACACTGAAAGTAATTTACTCTCCCTATATTGTCAAATATTGAGCCCCTCCATCACTTTGTACACAGTTGACTCATTTGATAAGACCTCAATTACTGGAAGCTCAGAGCCTCTAATCCCTGAATCATCAATAGCCTCATGCTGCAGTGATGATATGGTGTATACGTCAACCCCGCATCCATCCCCTGAAGCTCAGGCCTCACAATTGTTATCCTGGCCCACAGTTTTTGTGGTTTCCTAGCTCACCTACGAGGCTGAATTTGAGCTTCATCTAAAGAATGCAGAGTTTGAGACAACTGGTACATACTTCCAGCCTGGCCTAAAGCTGAAAGGAGTCATTCTTGATGGCCTAGCCCAAGAAATGATCAAATTCACAAATATCCGAAAGGACTATCAGTGTGAAGAGGTAGCTGCAGCGTTGACGAGGGCCCACCTTGTTTGGGGCAGCTAGGATCCAAGACAGGATTTGGGGGGTGGAAACAGTCTCTTAAGTACAAATGCAAAACTATCGTACAAAGCTTGGCCGTCTTGGACCATCCTGAAATCCTTGTGAACTCCTTAAAGCACAAGAAAACAGGCCAAGGCCAAGCTGCAGCAAACATAAAAAAACCAAGAAAGCTGAAGTAAACTACATTCCTCTGCACCCAAAAGGCGAAACCACAGAAAGCTTGGAGAACGAGAGAATTGCCTTATTGTCAGAACTGAAAAAGCGTGACAATGAAGTGGTGATAAAAGCAAAATGGAAAAAACCTTCTCTCACAGACGCCTTGAGATTGTGGAGCAAAGGCCTTTTGATAGGGGACTTCAAATGCAGATGGCCTGCTCTGTTTCAGCAGAGTGAAGTAAGTAAATATTTGTATTTGTTGACAGTCTTTTATTATTGTCTTTTGTGATTCATGTCTACATCCTTGCATGGTTGTGATTCTAATAAACAAGTAACAATTGGTTGTATTGTGCTTGTTAATAATATTTTTAAGGTGAATGCGGAGTTTTTGAGGATCACAACATCACCACTTCAATCAAAGTTCATGTGGCAGCTGGACCACTTCTCAGACAAGCTCTTGAAGATCTTCAAGACCAAAGGAGGAGTGAAGGGGCACAAAATCAAGGAAGCCCTTGCAATATCAGATTCGGTTAGTATAAATGCAGAGAACCTCGTTTTTCACTGTATTGTTTTGTCCATGATCATATGAACACATTTAAGAAATTGTCTGCTTTTATAGTGTTTTTAAGGCAATAGCTTATTGTGGAAATGTAGGTGTAAGGAGTCCTGCTTAGGGACACACACGACAGATACAGCCCTCTACGTTGTAAACTACCTGCTCTGTTGCACATGCATTGTGCTTAATTGTCTTTGATTTATCGCCCCTGCTTTAGTTTGAAAACATCCACATCAAGAGGGGGTGCATCCTGCGAAGCATCGCGATCTACCTCAACGAGGGATCCAGACTCTTTTTTTAAGGAGTATCAGGTATGTTTATCACAATATGTTTCAATGTATTGGTTAACAGTGTTACCCACAATTATAACCACCATTACTTACATTTATAATAAGAAAATTATATGGCACACAACCCTATCCCTGCTTACATCTAAATATCTTATCACATATCATAAATACATGCAGAAATAAATAAATCTATACATTAATATAGGAATGAATATATGTAAGAATGAATAAATACAGAAATAAAAAAATAATAATAAATAGATACAGAAGTTAATTTCATCGGGCAAGTGTTAAAATAAATATAGAAAAAGTGAATTAATACATTTATACAGATATAAATACATCTATAAATTAACATAGGAATACAATTGATAAATACAAATGTGAATTAAAACATGAATATATCTGGAAATAAATACAAATAATAAATGAATGCTGAAATAAATATTTACATTTATATATAAATACATCTATAAATGAATAAATAAATATGGACATGAATACATATGTAAGAACTTATAAATAATTGAATAAATACATAAATAAATAATAAATAAATGCTGAAATATATTAATCAATAGATTCATGTTTAAAAAGGTATGTGAATGCAGCAATTACTAAATTGTTAAAGGAATAATTACATAATCACATAAATCAAGGAAATAAATTATTAAAGAATAAATAATCAAATACATATCGAAATAAGTAGGTAAATGCATAATTAACTACAGGAATAACAACAAATTACATGATTAAGTAGGGACGTAAACAAATAATACCTGAATTAATAAATAAGATAACGTTGATAATCAAACAGAACATACAGGAATATATCTTTATAACTTATTTATGCAAACATTTTTCTTACAAGCTTAATTTAGTTCTGTGTTGGAGGTCCTAACCTTCTCTGGTATCACTCGGACATTTTTGTCCAAATTGGTAATTTTTCACATCAGATTTGGCTATAATGATTTTGTGTTTTTCTAGATACTTTTTGGAATTTCAATTTTTCTAATCGGTCTCGAATACACTGTACAAATTACCCTAATTGTCCATTTAAAAAATGTTCCCACACTTCCCAAAAAGTGTGGGGGAAAAATATTTAAATATAATATTTGTATCATATCATTTTATCATTCAAGTTTTTGAAAGTGGACATTTTTATCCTGAGTGGCCAAATAGGGTAGTACATTTGAGTGATACCAGAGGGTTAGTCTAAAACTGTTTTGATCAATTAGGAGAGCCACATAAGTAAATCTGCTTCTATAAAATGTAGTAATTCAGGTTTTAGTTAACACATATGTTGTATGTTTGTGTCTTTGTTCAGGCCTCTGCCTCTGAAGATGCCAAGAGGGACATGGCAAACACAGTCATGGGCATATACACACTTCAAAGAGATGTGGATGGGCAGCCAGAGGACGTGGGAATTGTCATCGAAGGCAATATAGTCATGGACAACTTGGGCAGCGTGATTGTGGGGTTTGTCATGCTATTGGGACTTATTTATGCCCTGGATTTGAGCTTTCCGGACAACCTCAAACACACCTTCGAGTTCATGCAGAAGGTAGTGATGAATCTGGATGGGCACAAGCTGAATGGTAAAATCGAAAGTCTGAAGATCAAGTTGTTCGATTGAAATGTGAAAAAGAAGTGACTCATGAGTTCATTGTTGTCATTTTATTCACGAGTTTCCTAGTCAGAGCAGATTGAGCCGTTATATCAATCATTTGTTCTGTGCTTTTCTGTATTTGTTTCAACACACTGTAACACTATTTCCATATGTTGGTGTTTGCAGTGCACTCTTTATGTTATGTGTTATTGTCCTGTTAGAAGAGCAGTGCATACCCCTGTTATATTGTATTCATTGTATTTGGCAAAGGGAGATTTGTAAGTTAATTATAGGAGTTCCATTTCTCTGCCATTTAAAATGGTATTATCTTTCAGAAATGTTTTTCATCTTTCAGTGTGAATTCATTCATTTTAAAAAGACTGTATTGAATGGAGGATTGTTTTGAATAATGTGAATTTAAAAATAAAAAAAACTAAACCATGTTTTCTATCATGTGTAACACATTTTTATTAAATTATATTTAACCTCATTATTTCATTTTCAATTAATTAAATAGGATTTAGGTGGACTAGCATTATTTAAATTCATAAAGGTAATGTTATCATTTTACTTAAACTCTATTTGAAAAATTTGAGTTGGACTAACTCATTTACATTATACTGCATGGATGCCATTAGTTTGAGTTTGTGCCACATATATTTATTGGATGGAAAACCTGCCAACAATAAAATTGAGTTAATCCAATGAGTTATTTCTTTGAGTGTGGTTGCCCCGTCTCTGTGCCCTCAGCCAAGCCGACGACCCGAATATTCAGACGCCTGTTGTAGTTTTCAGCCATATCTAAACTCTCCGCCAGAGCACTGACCTGCTTCTCTAATTCGGCTATCCTCGGCTCTTGCGCTGTGGCGGAGTTTTCCACGGCCATGATCCTGGTCTCTGCCTCATCTAGCCGCCTGTTAGCAGACTGGAGCTCCACAGAGTGGTTATGAATAGTCTCGACCAGCGGGCTGAGTTTATCATCGATTACTTTTATGATGTTAGCAGTCATGAAGTTTAGGGCTTTGGCAAGGGCAGGGTCGAGTTCGTCAGAGATAACAGATTCGGCTTGGTCGCCATCTTGCGTGCATTCACCAGGCTCAGATTCAGCGGTGTCTTTCTTGTCTCTATTCCTTTGAGTTCTTCCCATTTTGTCAAAAGACTGTGGCCAAAAGTTTTCCAAGGACATAGCCTGAAATGCTCATACGAAAAGTGGCTTCCAAAACACGGTTAATAACAGGATAATAGCATAATTAGAACCGAGTGGCACGGAGCTCCAGCCAAAACGTGTGTTCACCTCGCCGCCATCACGTGACCCACCCAAGATTTTTCTTTTTTTTTTTCATATATTTGTATTCACATGTAAAAAAAGAAAAGAAAGTGTAACAGTGCATTACAGCAATTAAGGCATTTTCATTTTTTCCCTCCCAAAAGAACCCTTACTCACTTTCCCTTAACCCCGCCCCATCCCAACCACCCCTCTCCCGGAGCACTGAGGCAACAGTACATCAATACAATACAAAATGATAGATACAATAATATACATATACATACATACATACTAACACATATCCAGGGATGTCACATGGGCTGCCTATGTGGTGGACAGGGGAGTAATCATATCAGAATTATAGACGGATAAATAAAGGGAGAATCCCTACAGCGACACCATATCAGGGGGAAGACGGTCTACATAGCTGATCAGTGGCCTCCAATGAGCGTAAAACTTATCTGAGGAACCCCGGAGAGTAAACTTAATTTTTTCCAACTTTAGAAGAGACATAGTATCACTCAGCCACATTTTAAAAGAGGGAGGTAAAGGAGATTTCCACAAAAGAAGGATTTCCTACGAGCAATCAAGGAGGTAAAGGCCATGACATTGGTTTGAGTGTTTGTAATGTTGATTCCATCTGGGGGCCTACCGAAAATAGCTACATGAGGGGATGGAGAGATTTTTAGACCTACAATTTCAGAAATACATTCGAAGAAAGATTGCCAGAAGCTAGATAATTTAGGGCACGACCAGAACATGTGAGTCAGGTCGCAGGGGGCCTGGGAGCATCTATCACACCGGTCATCCAATCTATCTGGATAAATCCTGGAGAGCTTAGCCTTGCTATAATGTAGTCTATGGAGAACTTTAAACTGTATTAGGCTGAGTCTAGCGCAACTGGAGGATGAGTTAACGGCTCTCAGGGCCTTCTTCCAAAAGTCATCAGAGAAGGTGAAACTGTAGTTCCTTTTCCCAATTAGTTCTAATCTTGTTAATGGCAGATTCATCAACCGGAGAAAAAAGATCATAAAGTAAGAGACATGGCGCCTAGACAAAGTTCTTGCTCTAAGTACAAGATCCACTCCACTGGGAGGCAGGGATTGAGGGAATTGTGGAGAGTGGGTCTTAGCAAAATCCCTTAGTTGAAAGTATCTAAAGAAATCAGATCCTCTTAGATTAAAGGCAACCCGTAGTTGGTCAAAAACTGGCAAACAGGCTATCAATGTATAACTCCCCTATGCAGCGGAGGCCTTCCCTCTTCAAGTGAGAAAATCGGGGGGTCAATTGTGGCTGGTAAAAATAGATGGTTGTTACAGACAGGAGTTGCTTGAGGAAGAGTAAGCCAACCAAAGTGACGTCTAACTTGTGCCCAGATCTTTAAAGTGCCAATTACAACGGGGTTAGATGTGAATTGTGAGGGGGAAAGGGGCAGAGTGCTACACGCGAGGGCTTGAAGTGACGTGGATCGACATGAGTTGGCCTCCACAAGACACCAGTCACTCTGGGGTGAAGTGAACCAGAGCATGATCTTGTGTGTGTTTGTGGCCCAGTAGTAACCCATAAGGTTAGGTAAACCAAGCCCACCCAGGAACCTGTCCCTCTGCAGTAATGGTCTACTAGCTCTTGCATGTTTACCAGCCCAAATAAATGAGGAAATAATATTATCAATAGCAGTGAAAAAAGATTTAGGCAAAAAAATAGGTAGGCATTGGAACATGTATAGATATCTGGGCAGTACATTCATTTTTATTGTCTGAACTCTTCCTGCTAAAGAGAGTGCCAGATGGCCCCACCTCTGCAGGTCAGATTTGACTGTTGCCGTCAGGACAGTAAGATTGTGTTCCCGTAGCGCACTAAAAGACTGCGTGATTGCAATGCCCATATATTTAAACCCTGAGTTGGATATTCTAAAAGGCAACGACAACGGAGGTAATTCTGTAGCCAATTGGTTGATAGGGAAACATTCACTCTTTTGGATGTTTAATTTGTATCCTGAAAATGAACCAAAAGTGGTCAAAAGTGAGAGAATGTGTGGAGTACTAGCTATAGGATCGCGCACATACAGAAGGAGGTCGTCAGCATATAACGAGAACCTGTGTTCGATATCCCCTCTCTGAATCCCCTTAATTCCTCTCTCTGCTTTTAGAGCAATCGACAATGGCTCGATAGCAATTGCAAATAGTAGTGGGGAGAGCGGACACCCCTGACGCGTCCCGCGAAAAAGAGGAAAGAATTTGGAGCGCTGGGTGTTCGTACATACAGAGGAGTGAGGAGAAGAGTACAGAAGTCTAACCCAGGAGACGAGGCCTGGACCAAATCCCAGCTGTTGAAGGACAGAAAACAGATAGGCCCACTCAACCCTGTCGAAGGCCTTCTCAGCATCAAGAGATATGACAACCTCCGGTTCAGCAGGAGAAGGCGGGCTGTGGATGACGCTGAGAAGTCTTCGGACATTTGTGAAGGAGTGCCTCCCCCCTATGAATCCTGTCTGATCTTCCGAAATGATGGAGGGTATAATAGATTCCAACCGGCGAGCAAAAATCTTCGCAAGTATTTTCACATCTACAGACAGGAGCGAGATTGGGCGATATGATGCACAGCTCAACGGGTCCTTACCCTTCTTAAAGATCAGAGAGATAGAGGCTTGCATAAGGGTAGGCGGCAGTGAGCCTTGGACGTACGACGAATTAAACATATCTAATAATAATGGGGAAAGTTGATTTGAGAATTTTTTGTAGAATTCTACCGGGTATCCGTCAGGTCCCGGTGATTTGCCACTATTCATGGACTGTATTGCCTCTTTAATCTCAGCAAGCTGCAGGTTGGCATCTAGTGTCTGTTGGTCGTTAGTCGAAATCTTGGGCATATCCAATTTATCCAAAAATGTATGTAGCTGATCTTCGTTATCAGGGGATTCAGACGTGTAGAGACGAGAGTAGTAGGTTTTAAAGATGTTATTAATCTCTCCCGGGTCAGAAGTGAGAGAGCCCAACCCGTCCCGAATCTGGGTGATTTGGTTCGAGGCCACCCTAGCCTTTAGTTGGTGGGCCAGGAGACGGCCAGCTTTATCGCCATGTTCATATATAGACCCTCGTGAGTGTAGAAGGAGTCGTTCAGCTTCTCTTGTTAGGAGAATGTCAAGTTCTGTTTGGAGCCCCATCCGTTCTTTAGATAGATCAGGTGATTGAGTGGAAAATAGTTGGTTGTCTAGATTAATGATAGATTCTTCCAGTTCTCTTTGGCGTGCTCTACGAAGTTTATTAACATGAGACGTATGCGAGATGATCTTACCCCTAAGAAAAGCTTTAAGGGTTTCCCAGAGTAGGGACGCAGAGGTCTCTTCATTTTGGTTGGTCTCACAGAAGAATGCAATTGATTCCGAAATACACGCACAAAAGGCTGCATCAGAAAGTAAAAGAGGGTCAAGACGCCAGAATCTAAATTCCTTAGGCTTATGATCAAAGTGAAGGTCCAGGATCACAGTTGAATGATCTGATACAGTTATCGGTGAGTATTGAACGGAGACAATCGACGAAATAAATGTTTTATCAACAATAAAATAATCTATGCGAGAGTATGAACGATGTGCATGGGAAAAGAAAGAGTATTGCCTAGCCGAGGGGTGTAAAAATCTCCACGGGTCGACGTAGCCATAGTGGTCCATAAAAGCAGAGAGAGTCTGTGCCGTTTTAGAGGGCGCCACAGTTCTGGAACTAGATCTGTCTAGTGTTGGGTCTATAACACAATTCATATCTCCTCCCAGTATCAATAGATGGGAATTCAAATTGGGGATGGTGGAGAATAGCGATTTCACAAAATTATGATCATCCCAATTGGGAGCATACACAGAAACTAAGATGACCGGCTTCTGATAGAGAGTACCAGAAATGATGACATAACGTCCATTTGGATCTAAAATTGTATTAGTAGGGGTGAAATTTACTTTTTTCCGAATTAAAATGGCTGTGCCCCTTGTCTTTAGGTTAAATTGTGAATGAAACATTTGTCCAATCCACGGCCTATTCAGCTTTCGCTGATCAGATTTACAGAGATGTGTCTCTTGTATAAACATTATATCCGCCTTCAGGTTTTTAAGATGTGTCATAATCTTTGTGCGTTTCACCGAAGCATTCAACCCACCAGTGTTCAAAGAGAGTATCCTGACCGCCTGTCCACCACCAGTCCCTGTACCAGTTATATTAGCCATGACACTGCATACAGCATCGAAGGTGTAAGATCAGCCTTAGAACATCCACAACTAAAAATGGAGAGAGAACAGTGTACATAAAGATGACAAAACAGAATGTAAATGAAACAGCTGCCTCAAACAAATGGAAACCTGTAGCCCCATCAAGATAAATGCCCCACCCTCTCCCTCCCATCCTCTACTCCTTCCCACCTCCTCCCATGCCCTAGACCCCCTCCCTCCCCACCCCTGAGCTCCATCTGCCAATGAAATTGGCAATAACTTCCCTACCTGAATCATCTCTCCTTCTTCAAGGTGTCTCAGTACCCACATCATGCAGATACAACCTCCTTAGTAAGTGTAACAATTGTGAACAGCAAATGTTAACAAGAACATTGCAAAAGTGCAAGAACATCCCGGGTATAGTGTAAATACAAAAATGAAAACAATTAAATTAAATTAAAATAGATGTAAACATGTCACATCGTCTGCTGACTTGGCCCGAGCAACGTTAGTTATAAAATAAATGACGTCCCAACAGAACGACGGCTGGAAAGTGCCCAGAAACAATTGTGAACAGCATGAGTTAACAAGGACATTCGAAAAAGTGCAAAAAATACCCCGGGTATATAGTGTAAATATACAAATGTAATCATACAAAAAATAAATGTAGACAACATGTCGCATTGTGCGCTGTCATGGCTAGGTAACGTTAGATTATACAATCAATTGTGTCCCAACATAACGGTTGTAACGTACCCAGTCCACCATCAATGCAGCGCCAGCGCGGTTTAGCCTAGTCCAGCTTAGCTCAGCCACCACTAGCCTAGCACAACATCAGTGGTTAGTTAGCCGGCTCGCGTTCATAGCCAGCTGCAAAGGCTACAGCCTCCAGGGGCGAGGGGAACCTTTTCTTAGCCCCACTTCCAAGTGTGATCTGCAGGCGAGCAGGGAACAGAAGAGCCGGTCTGAGGCCTAGGTTGTACAGCTTTGACATGATGTCTCGGTATTTCGCCCGCTGTTCGAGAACCTCCTGTGTGAAGTCCTCGTAGATCTGCACTGGTGTCCCACGGTAGCGGAGATCCCCTCGTCTCTTGCGGGCCTCCCGGACAATCAGGTCCTTTACTTGGTAGCGATGCAGCCGCAATATCACAGGTCGCGGTCTCGTCCCTGGCTGCGGCCTAGCAGCCGGCGCTCTGTGTGCACGGTCCAGCTCGGGAGGGGATGAGAGAGTTTCATTGCCTAGCAGCTCCACCAAAAATTCAGAAAAGAAGGTTGTAGGCCGGGGTCCCTCAATAGACTCAGGAAGTCCAATGATTCTAATGTTATTTCTGCGGCTCCGACCTTCCAGATCTGCGGTCTTCGCAGCTAGCTTAGCATTGCTATCTGCTAATACCGCACACTTCTCCTCGAGTATACGGAGTCGCTGATCTTGCAGATTGGCATTGGTCTCAAGAGAGTCTATTTGTTCCCCATGTTCTGCTACTGTGGTCTGTGTTTGGTTCAGCTTCGCCTCCAGTACCGCAAAGGCAGCTTTGAAATCAGCTGAAATGCTAGCTCTGTGCTCTTCAAGCAGGCTAATTATGCTAGCCATGTCCGCGCCAGCAACTTCACTTGCACTTGAGACAGCAGTTTCGGTCTTTTTTGCCTGTTTCGTCTCCGTTTTCAACGCAGGTTTCGGCATCACATCGGCTTGTTCTGATTTATAGTCCAAATTATGTTCACACAATACGGGTTTAACTCAACTTCGGTGGTTTTAAATTAAATGTAGAAAGTAAAATCGTGGGAGAACGAGACAACGCAGCCCTCACATGTTCGTCCAACCGGAAGTCTCGAGATTTTTCTTTTTAAGTAGTGGCTTAACCACGGCATGTTTGAAGGCAGCTGGGACACATCCTGAATTAAGAGAGGTATTTATAAGTAATAAAATACTTGCTCCAACTGATTCGAAAACATCTCTAAAAAGGCGAGAGGGAATGCTGTCTGAGGTGCAATTTGTCGGCCGCAGGTGCTTGACTACATCCGAGAGAGAAGAGAGGGATACAGGCTCAAAATGGTCGAGGACAGCAGGGCACAGAAAGGAAGCAGGATCTGGGGTAGCACTAGTATAGGCTAGCCTAAGAACAGATACTTTTTCGATAAAAAAATTAAGAAATGTATCGCAGAGAGTAGTTGATGGCACAATTGGAGAAGCATCACAATGATTAATGATCGAGTTGAGGACATTAAAAATAACTTGAGGTTTATGGCTATTTTTGGAGATCAACAGAGAAATATACTCTGTTTTGGCTGCTTTAACTGCCATCTGATAATCGGAAAGGCAAGCACGAAGAATTTCTAAAGAGACATGAAGTTTATCCTTTTTCCATTTTCTCTCTGCACGCCTACAAGCGCGTCTAAAAGCGCGAGTACAATCATTGAGCCACGGCTCCAAGAGAACTTTGTTGCGTCTAAGCGTAAAGGGAGCAACGGAATCCAGTATTAGTGTGCATGTCGAATCAAACAAAGAGATAAGCTCATCCGCACTAAAAGCACAGTTCACCTCTAATTTACAAATCGGATAAGTATTAAAAGCATCTGAAAACTGTGAGGCAGTCAAGGGGTTAATTGAACGCAGATAACGCGCAGAAGCACATGATTCGACTCCTACAGAAGGGATCGAGGTTGTAAACAGAACCGGTAAATGGTCTGAGATACGCGTTCCTGCACATATTTCATCCACAGAGATAGACAATCCAAACGTTAATACTAAATCTAAGGTATGTCCTTTATCGTGTGTTGGGCCAGCCACAGACTGAATAAGACCAAAAGAGTGAAGGAGGTTAAAAAAAACCCTAACCAGAGGTTTAGACTCGCAGCACACATGGACATTAAAGTCTCCGCAGATCAAACCACGATCATATTTCACCATGATCCCAGACAAAAAGTCAGAAAAGTCAGTTGTGAAATCATTATTGTACTTTGGCGGACGATACACGAATGCACAGAGTATAGACGAGGCTGGACTCAATTCAAAAAGCTGCAACTCAAAGCAAGTATAGCTAGTTACTGGGTGAAGCAAACGGCATTGGAGATTAGCTCTAAACACTGAAGCTATACCCCCACCACGACCGGTGGTACGGTGGGAGCTGAAGAAAGTACAGTCGGGAGGAAGAAGTTCAGAAAACGGTACATACTCGTCGGTGTGGACCCAGGTCTCCGTCAGGAACATTAAATCCAGATCATGAGAGATGAAGAAGTCGTTTAACAGGAACGTCTTGTTTGCTATTGACCTAGCATTTAGCAAAGCCATGCAGAGTTTTCTCTCCGGGCTGGCCGAAGGTGTAGTGCGTCTCAGCTGACGAAGATGTGCGTGTTGAACGCCGCGCGGACCGGGAGCAGTCAGTCGGGCAGGAGGAGCTGCCAGCGGGCCCAGCAGAGGCCGCAGCTCCGGAAAGACAGGATGAATCCACCGAACCCTCGGATGGCGTGCAGCGGGAGGGCCATGACATCTGATGCGTGGATAAGTCACGGAAGAAGCCGTCAGGTGTGCTTTTTGATGGACAAGCGCGCCACCACGCTTTCCCCGTCGTCTAAAGCGCTTTCGGTGAGGCAGGATGCAGGGCAACCGGTGCAGGTAGGTGGGAATATCTGGCAGTTAGAGACTGCGGTCAACTCAGCCGTCTCTCGCATTTGCTTGGTCAAATGAGCAGTGCTTCATTTTTGAGTGCGCGATTAATAGCGTCTTTACGGTAATCGCCGAGAAGTGGCGCTGACGATAGTAAAAGTGCTTATGCTATATTTGATCAATCAATCAATGATATTTGATGAGGGATCAAATTATTTTTAGCCATAAGTTCTTAATAAAATTGGTACTGTTGGACTCAGTACATGTTAGACTACTACCACAAATACAATCAAGTACTTTTACGGTGTACTTTTTGAGTAATACTCTGTCAAACTCCCCTCCAGAGTACAATAATGCATGTTTTCTGCCCTCTTTGATGAGAGATACAATATTTTTTTGCAATGAGTTCTTAATAAAATCGGTTATGCTGAATTCTGTACTACTTGGACTACTACCACGAGTACAATCAAGCACTTTTACTGTGTACTTTTTAAGTAATACTTGTTTAAACTCCTGTCCTGAGTACACAAAAGAATGTATTCTGCTATCTTTGATGAGAGATAAAATGATTTTTTGCAATAAGTTCTTAGTGAAATTGGTACTGTTGGATTCAGTACTACTTGGATTAGTAGCACAAGTACAATCAAGTATTTTTACTGTGTACTTTTTGAGTAATCCTTTGTCAAACTCCACCCCTGAGTACAATAATGCATGTTTTCTGCCATCTTTGATGAGAGATAAAAGGATTTTGTGCAATAAGTTCTTAATGAAATTGGTACTGTTGGATTCAGTACTACTTGGACTACTACTAAAGGTACAATCAAGTACTTTTACTGTGTACTTTTTGAGTAATCCCCTGTCAAACTCCCCTCCAGAGTACAATAATGCATGTTTTCTGCTATCTTTGATGAGAGATAAAATGATTTTGTGCAATAAGTTCTTAATGAAATTGGTACTGTTGGATTCAGTACTACTTGGACTACGTCTAAAAGTACAATCAAGTACTTTTACTGTGTACTTTTTAAGTAATACTTGTTTAAACTCCTGTCCTGAGTACACAAAATAATGTATTCTGCTATCTTTGATGAGAGATAAAATGATTTTTTGCAATAAGTTCTTAGTGAAATTGGTACTGTTGGATTCAGTACTACTTGGACTACTAGCACAAGTACAATCAAGTATTTTTACTGTGTACTTTTTGAGTAATCCTTTGTCAAACTCCACCCCTGAGTACAATAATGCATGTTTTCTGCCATCTTTGATGAGAGATAAAAGGATTTTGTGCAATAAGTTCTTAATAAAATTGGTACTGTTGAATTCAGTACTACTTGGACTAGTAGCACAAGTACAATCAAGTATTTTTACTGTGTACTTTTAGAGTAATCCTTTGTCAAACTCCACCCCTGAGTACAATAATGCATGTTTTCTGCCATCTTTGATGAGAGATGAAATGATTTTGTGCAATAAGTTCTTAATGAAATTGGTACTGTTTGATTCAGTACTACTTGGACTACTACTAAAAGTACAATCAAGTACTTTTACTGTGTACTTTTTGAGTAATCCCCTGTCAAACTCCCCTCCAGAGTACAATAATGCATGTTTTCTGCCATCTTTGATGAGAGATAAAATGATTTTGTGCAATAAGTTCTTAATGAAATTGGTACTGTTGGATTCAGTACTACTTGGACTACTACTAAAAGTACAATCAAGTACTTTTACTGTGTACTTTTTGAGTAATCCCCTGTCAAACTCCCCTCGAGTACAATAATGCATGTTTTCTGCCATCTTTGATGAGAGATGAAATGATTTTGTGCAATAAGTTCTTAATGAAATTGGTACTGTTGGATTCAGTACTACTTGGACTACTACTAAAAGTACAATCAAGTACTTTTACTGTGTACTTTTTGAGTAATCCCCTGTCAAACTCCCCTCCAGAGTACAATAATGCATGTTTTCTGCCATCTTTGATGAGAGATGAAATGATTTTGTGCAATAAGTTCTTAATGAAATTGGTACTGTTGGATTCAGTACTACTTGGACTACTACTAAAAGTACAATCAAGTACTTTTACTGTGTACTTTTTGAGTAATCCCCTGTCAAACTCCCCTCCAGAGTACAATAATGCATGTTTTCTGCCATCTTTGATGAGAGATAAAATGATTTTTTTGCAATAAGTTCTTAGTGAAATTGGTACTGTTGGATTCAGTACTACTTGGACTAGTAGCACAAGTACAATCAAGTACTTTTACTGTGTACTTTTTGAGTAATCCTTTGTCAAACTCCACCCCTGAGTACAATAATGCATGTTTTCTGCCATCTTTGATGAGAGATAAAAGGATTTTGTGCAATAAGTTCTTAATGAAATCGGTACTGTTGGATTTAGTACTACTTGGACTACTACTAAAAGTACAATCATGCTTTGCCTGTCCAGATACGATGCTGTAGTACATGGAGAGAAGTTCCTGGAGGCTGACTCCACAGAAATTATAGGCCATGGACTCCATGAGGACTGTAGAGCCATCACAGATCAGCATGACAGGTCTTTTTTTGGCTCCCCTTCCATGGAGTCTTATTACATCAGTCAGAAATGACCCAAGGAAAAAGGATATGGAGGCTATTGTGTGGTCGTTTGTGATGTAGGTGGCCACAGGGACAGGGGAGGATCCTTTGAACGGATTTCGGACCACCATCTCATACACATAAAAAGGTGAGGTTTTCCCTTTTGCCTTTTTAACAATGCTCCCTGTCGCATCCACATATACAATGTCTTCCCTGCACCTGTCATGGAAGAGGTCAATTGTTTTGTTGGACCATAGCATGACTCCTTTGGGGTGTGCTATAATTTTTTTAATGACTGCTTCCTCAGTCTCAAGCTCTTCCTCCATCATTTTTCTGAGGCTGATCATTTCATTGCTGTGCTTTCTCAGCTTCTTTCTTGCCTGCCAGGACAATGTTTTCATCACACCAGTTGATGGTACCTGGTCTCTGTTTCCAGAAGCCAACACAGTGTCATCCAGTTTATTGAGCTTATCAAGGTACACACTTCTGGGAAGTTTGCTGGTGAGGGCATTAGCAAGTGCATCCCTTTCATCTGCACGCACAGGCCGATGTTTGAGTTCTTCACAGTTGTGCCATGCTTTTTCACCTCTGAAGGTCACAACTGCCTTAAGGGATGACTCATCCTCAATGTCAACTTCGACCTCCACAGGACAGTCATCAAATCGACAGTAGCCAACACATGAAAAAAGTGACCCTTTCCTTTTTGACCCAACTGTTTGCACACTGTGAGATTTGAAGACAAAGCAACAGTGTGGGTGGACACTCCGGATGCCAGTGGCCATGACTGAAGTCCAGTTTAAAGATTTGAATCGACGCTTATGTTGTCTCATCCTCAGTTTCTTCCAGTCACTTTTAGTGACAAAAAAAAATGAAGGATTTGAAGGCAATTTAAATGAGTGTAAGAGTTGCCCATCTTTTGAGTGTGATGAGGAGTCATATGTCCCTGATGAATTACACTGTAAAACACAATGAAAAAATATTAGCGAAAGTGACCAAAGTTGGAATGACTCTTTACTGATATGAATCAATATATCTGAAATTGTTTATTTGGGACTAACTATAATTTCACTCCACACAGTAGTGTGCATGTTTCATAACACACTAACACTAACTACGTGCTAATATGCGATATTTACCTCTGAAACGTCTTCTGGTTCACTCGTCTCTGTGA
Source organism: Gymnodraco acuticeps (assembly GCF_902827175.1). Lineage (NCBI taxonomy): Eukaryota > Metazoa > Chordata > Actinopteri > Perciformes > Bathydraconidae > Gymnodraco > Gymnodraco acuticeps. Next base: position 1,528,458 of record NW_022989835.1, on the reverse strand, counting down.
ATGCCTGTCTAACCGACGATGGGGTAGCAGGCACTGTGCGGTCAATGTCAGTGGAACTGTGGTCACCGTCGATGGGGCAGGCCGTGTGGTCACTGTCTGTCGATGGGCTGGCAGGTGCTGCGGTCACCATCTGTGTCTTGTGTCTCATCTGCACATGACAAGGAGCAAATGAAATCCAAAGATGTAATTATTAATCAAATAATATAAAATATTATAGCACATCCAAATTAAAGTTGTTCACACAGGCAGACTGATGATGAAGATAAAAGCAAAGCAGAAATAAGAATCAATATTAGTGCAATATTTATAAAAAATGTACCTTTTTATGATGATTATAGGCATGATGAAGCCGTGTCCTATTGGTCTTGGAATCGGATATTCCAAGCTCCTGACACACCTCGCCCCAGAAAGTGTCTTTCTCGTCACCTTCATCGTTGTCTTTTGTTTTGGTTGTGGCTCGAAGCTTGTCAGTGACAGCCAAAAGGACTTCTTTTGTTATTGTTATTTTTCTTGTCTGAAATTGAAATGTCAAAGTTCCGTCATTTCTTTGTAAAAAAATATGACATTTGAGAAATCATTGAATTTTTTAATGCAATTACAATTGTGTGACAAATAAGAAACACTTGCCTTCCCAAACATTGAGAAAACCAAGACTCTGAAAAGACATAAGTTAAAATCTATTATTTATAGTTAGACTTTTCACTCAGTTTAGACTTTTTTAATTAATTAGCTTGATTCCCTGACTTCTGATTTGTTGCCTATGCTATGTCGATTTGCGCTGAAAGGACAGAGGGATATATTCATAGGTGTCATTTAAGCTGGGGATGCTGGGTACATGTCCCCAGCACTTTTTAAAATGTTGTCCATACATTTTATAAAAGTATAACTTTATAACCTGTAATAAACAAGAACACTGTTTTTTTCTTATTTAAAAATAATAATAATACATGTACATCTTGAGAAAACAGTTTGTCCGTTGACAATTTCTATGGGGATTCTTAAATTTGGACATGTTCATACAATTTTAAAAGATAATGTATCACCCAGTCCCCCAGCAGGGTTTTTGTTTACAAACGTGTCATCTGTTAAACAACATGTGAGTTCAGTGTGTCGGGTGCCGCAGGAAGTAGGGGTGCTGGAGGAGCTGAATGGTGTACATTTGAAAAACTGAGCGACCACCTAAATAAAAATGATTAAACTACATATAATAGTTATGATTTGACTTAAAATAAAGTCAAATCAGAACTATAAACAATTCATATAAACATTTGTGTTTTATTTTCGAACACAATTATGTATATAACTACTTTTCTGTTGAAATACAAATATACGTACCCTCGACGAGCTTCCATTACAGATGAGAACCGCAGTGACGCGTGGTAAAACCCGGAAGTAAACTTCTTCCGGTTCCTTCGTGAAAAACCAATGCAAATTCTCCATAGGATTTTGGAAAATAGCTCGAAATAAGGTCTGTGGTTGACACACATTTAAGAGAGGGATCACGTTTTGTTCAGCCGGATAATCTCCACATGTCTACCCTACTTTTATAATTTGAATCATAAATCTAGTCGCCAAAAGCGAAATGCTAACGTTATGCTATAAACGAACTACAAGCCAGTACAGCAGCAGGGTCGCACGACTTCAACGTCACGCCAACTTAAGATCGTTTCAACTGACTTGCACTGAAACTGCACTTTGAACACTTTAAATATATTAACATTTTAAACGGTATACCCCGGTTATCTAGGCCCTTTTTGTTTTGTTTAATTTATACCACGTTTATCTAGGCCCTTTTTGTTTTATGTATACATGTCACACTGTGGGAAACGATATTTCGATATTTCTGGATGTATAACACATGTATAATTTTTGCAACCATGTCTCCTAAAAATTACGTTCCCACAGAACTAAACTGCATTCTCAATTACGTTTAGCTAGAAACTGATTTACTCCCACGTTACGTTCGTTATGAACCTATTTAAAATACGTTTATTTTCTACATATCTTCTAGAAACGTATTTTCTCCCACGTTACGTTCGTTATGAACGTATCTTAAATACGTTTATTTTCTACATATATTTGCCATTTATTGTCTTGCTTATAATAATGATAATAGTCATTTATAAATATCATTTTAGAGCACACCTTTGAAATCGACAATCGGGCTCGATATATGGTTACATTAAAATCAGTAGGCGAGGCTGTAATTTCGCCAGCTGTTACACTCATGAGCGAGGCAGAAAATAATAGTTTTAACATGACAAAAAGCTGCTGTGTCATTTATTGCACCTCAAACATTAAAACAAATCTAGAGTTACGTGTTTCTGTACTTCCTCTAAGAAGAAAAGACAGTAAAAGAAGATCTCTGTGGCTTCAGGCTTGATCGCCGTTCAAATGACAGCGTTGGTTTCCCCAAAAGTGGGCGGGGCTGTAAAGTGACGTAGATTTTACTATCATCTATTATTCAAAACCATTCTATTTATTCTAACGTAAATTGCATGCCAGTCTTTTATCTTTTTATTTATTTGTTTTTATTTTAAATCGTATAATGTCGGACTTTTTTTGTCGTCTGTGAGGAAAATAAATGGGGCTTAGAGCCTCAAAATACTGAAATCTGTATTTTTTTAATCTTTTCCTTCTAATTTGTTATTCTTTTCTAAATAACACACTGTTATTTACTCAACAATAACACACAATTATCCTTGTTTTTATTTATTCGTTTAATTCTATAATCTTGGGCATTTTAGCATGCTTTTTAGCCATAAATAAAGTCACCAGAAACAGACGGGACATTTCGAGATTTAGGATGGCCGAAGACACTACACTACCCATAATCCCCAGCTATCGTTTGGGACTACAGTCCCGTTGACAAACCCTGTGATGTTGGAGTGGCAGTGCGCCAAGGTTACGCCGAGCGTCAAGCTCTTTGAAATGGAACGAAACCACGGCAGACTATTCAAAACTGGACTCGAACGCCCCCCGAGAAATACACATGCTGGCTATTGTGTTTCGCAACATGTTCTCTATGGCACGTATCTACTGGGAATTGTAGTTTTAAAAGACGTTTTTCCAAAAATTAGAAGTTGCCAGTATTAAACTGTGTACAGCCCTGGAGGTTTAGGCGATAGGAAACACATTGGTGTGTACACATTTAAAACATGTAATTACTAAATGGGTGAAAATCGCTTGTATCCATAATGTGCAGCATTAATATATACCCACATGACAGCTCATTGTTACTTTGTAATTCTCCACTACAAATCAGAGGTTAACCTGGTATTTTTACTCCACTACATTTAGTTTAGTTACTTTGCAGATTCTGATTAATGATGTGAAATATAAACAACCCTTAAAGCAGACTTTAGTTACACCTGAGTGAAATTCAGGGAAGGTGATTGTCAAGTGCCAACAATCAGGAGAGATATTTGATAGTTGGTGCTTGAGAAGATTAAACATTTATCTGCAGATCTCTATAAAGTATATTCATTACTCGTTATTCTCTACTAATAGTTAATTCAAAACTGTATAATGGTTCTTTTGCACATCCCTTTCAAGATTTCAAGATTTTCTAAGGTGTATTGATCATATACACAACTTGGGTCGCAGGTTCCTCAACAGCGCATTACAAGACTCAAAAAGTACACAGTAAAAGTACTTGATTGTACTTGTGCTACTAGTCCAAGTAGTACTGAATCCAACTGTACCAATTTTATTAAGAACTTATTGCAAAAAATCATTTTATCTCTCATCAAAGATGGCAGAAAACATGCATTATTGTACTCAGGGGTGGAGTTTGACAAAGGATTACTCAAAAAGTACACAGTAAAAGTACTTGATTGTACTTGTGCTACTAGTCCAAGTAGTACTGATCCAACAGTATAAATTTCATTAAGAACTTATTGCACAAAATGATTTTATCTCTCATCAAAGATGGCAGCAAACATGCATTATTGTACTCTGGAGAGGAGTTTGACAAAGGATTACTCAAAAAGTACACTATAAAAGTATTTGATTGTAGTTTTGGTAATAGTCCAAGTAGTACTGAATCCAACAGTACCAATTACATTAAGAATTTATTGCACAAAATCATTGTATCTCTCATCAAAGATGGCAGAAAACATGCATTATTGTACTCAGGGGAATGAGTTTGACAAAGGATTACTCAAAAAGTACACAGTAAAAGTACTTGATTGTACTTTTGGTAGTAGTCCAAGTAGTACTGAATCCAACAGTACCAATTACATTAAGAACTTATTGCACAAAATCATTTAATCTCTCATCAAAGATGGCAGAAAACATGCATTATTGTACTCAGGGGTGGAGTTTGACAAAGGATTACTCAAAAAGTACACAGTAAAAATACTTGATTGTACTTGTGCTAGTAGTCCAAGTAGTACTGAATCCAACAGTACCAATTTCACTAAGAACTTATTGCAAAAAATCATTTTATCTCTCATCAAAGATGGCAGAAAACATGCATTATTGTACTCTGGAGGGGAGTTTGACAGGGGATTACTCAAAAAGTACACAGTAAAAGTACTTGATTGTACTTTTAGTAGTAGTCCAAGTAGTACTGAATCCAACAGTACCAATTTCATTAAGAACTTATTGCACAAAATCATTTTATCTCTCATCAAAGATGGCAGAAAACATGCATTATTGTACTCAGGGGTGGAGTTTGACAAAGGATTACTCAAAAAGTACACAGTAAAAATACTTGATTGTAGTTTTGGTAGTAGTCCAAGTAGTACTGAATCCAACAGTACCAATTACATTAAGAACTTATTGCACAAAATCATTTTATCTCTCATCAAAGATGGCAGAAAACATGCATTATTGTACTCAGGGGTGGAGTTTGACAAAGGATTACTCAAAAAGTACACAGTAAAAATACTTGATTGTAGTTTTGGTAGTAGTCCAAGTAGTACTGAATCCAACAGTACCAATTACATTAAGAACTTATTGCACAAAATCATTTTATCTCTCATCAAAGATGGCAGAAAACATGCATTATTGTACTCAGGGGTGGAGTTTGACAAAGGATTACTCAAAAAGTACACAGTAAAAGTACTTGATTGTACTTTTGGTAGTAGTCCAAGTAGTACTGAATCCAACAGTACCAATTACATTAAGAATTTATTGCACAAAATCATTTAATCTCTCATCAAAGATGGCAGAAAACATGCATTATTGTACTCAGGGGTGGAGTTTGACAAAGGATTACTCAAAAAGTACACAGTAAAAATACTTGATTGTACTTGTGCTAGTAGTCCAAGTAATACTGAATCCAACAGTACCAATTTCACTAAGAACTTATTGCAAAAAATCATTTTATCTCTCATCAAAGATGGCAGAAAACATGCATTATTGTACTCTGGAGGGGAGTTTGACAGGGGATTACTCAAAAAGTACACAGTAAAAGTACTTGATTGTACTTTTAGTAGTAGTCCAAGTAGTACTGAATCCAACAGTACCAATTTCATTAAGAACTTATTGCACAAAATCATTTTATCTCTCATCAAAGATGGCAGAAAACATGCATTATTGTACTCAGGGGTGGAGTTTGACAAAGGATTACTCAAAAAGTACACAGTAAAAATACTTGATTGTAGTTTTGGTAGTAGTCCAAGTAGTACTGAATCCAACAGTACCAATTACATTAAGAACTTATTGCACAAAATCATTTTATCTCTCATCAAAGATGGCAGAAAACATGCATTATTGTACTCAGGGGTGGAGTTTGACAAAGGATTACTCAAAAAGTACACAGTAAAAATACTTGATTGTAGTTTTGGTAGTAGTCCAAGTAGTACTGAATCCAACAGTACCAATTACATTAAGAACTTATTGCACAAAATCATTTTATCTCTCATCAAAGATGGCAGAAAACATGCATTATTGTACTCAGGGGTGGAGTTTGACAAAGGATTACTCAAAAAGTACACAGTAAAAATACTTGATTGTAGTTTTGGTAGTAGTCCAAGTAGTACTGAATCCAACAGTACCAATTACATTAAGAACTTATTGCACAAAATCATTTTATCTCTCATCAAAGATGGCAGAAAACATGCATTATTGTACTCAGGGGTGGAGTTTGACAAAGGATTACTCAAAAAGTACACAGTAAAAATACTTGATTGTACTTTTAGTAGTAGTCCAAGTAGTACTGAATCCAACAGTACCAATTTCATTAAGAACTTATTGCACAAAATGATTGTATCTCTCATCAAAGATGGCAGGGAAACATGCATTATTGTACTCTGGAGGGGAGTTTGACAGGGGATTACTCAAAAAGTACACAGTAAAAGTACTTGATTGTACTTTTAGTAGTAGTCCAAGTAGTACTGAATCCAACAGTTCCAATTACATTAAGAACTTATTGCACAAAATCATTTTATCTCTCATCAAAGATAGCAGAAAACATGCATTATTGTACTCTGGAGGGGAGTTTGACAGGGGATTACTCAAAAGTACACAGTAAAAGTACTTGATTGTACTTGTGCTACTAGTCCAAGTAGTACTGAGTTCAACAGTATGACTTTTATTAAGGATGCATCGATAAAAATCATTGTATCTCATCAAATATAGCAGAAGTTGCATGATTTTGTTCTCAGGAGGGGAATTTGAGAGTATTACCCAGAAAAAAGACAGTAAAAGTACTTCATTTTATTGTTGGTAGCAGTCAAACTAGGACTGAGTCAAACAGTGTTAGTTTTTTTAAGAACTCATGGTAAAAATAATTTGTATCGCATGAAGCAGAAAAAACATGCATTCTTTTACTCTTGCGTTGGTGCCGCTTCTCAGCGATTACCGTAAAGGCGCTATAAATAGCGCACTCAGAAATGAAGAACTGCTCATTTGACCAAGCAAATTTGAGAGACGGCTGAGTTGACCGCAGTCAGTAGAGGGGGGGGGAGTCGATTTACGGTTGCCAGATATAGGTTTGGGCAGCAGTATAAACTCCAGTGAGGGTCTTAGGTGGAGGAGAGCTTGGCGATCATAGACAAGCAGAGCAGGGACATTCTGACAAACATAAAACAAAAACAGGATAGCTAAAGGTAGAGAGCTGAGGGAGCGGCATGCCGGCACAGGCGCCATCTTGAAAATGCAACAGCAAGCCAAGCACACAGTTCCTGCCGCTCGCTTGCGGCAGAACACGCTTGAAAGTTTGCCGGGGAGACGCCTGGACACGGCGTCTACGAGCAGCAAGCTTTCAACAGCGATAGCTAAATGGGTGGCGGTGGCTACAGCTTGCAGGACAATTAACATTGTGGAGGACGAGGGACTGTGTGAGATCATTCGGATTGCATCCAACGTGTCGACTGCACATGATCACAGCGCATTATTTTGACCCTAGGTGGGAACTTCAGTCTCATGCTTTGACTGTTATGAAGACAGAGGAGCGGCATTTCGCCCACAACTGTAAACAGGCTTGTCTGTTTGAGCAACTGGCTCAGTGCAAAGAAGTAGACAGGGTTGGGAGAGAGTGTAAGAGAGAGAGAGGTTCCAGGTTGTTGTATTGAAAATATTCAGGAGATTATTTGTCATTATTCCAATGTTGCAACCTGGCAGCCTTTTCGCTCTGGAACTTACATATCTGAACTGAGACCTAATCTGTATAGTTCCTATGCATGTCTGTGTGATAAATATCTTATCTTAAGTTTTATTTTCCAGACATATTTAATGTTCGCCCTAACCCAACCGACTCATTTATGCTTTAAATAACTCTACCTGTACAGGCTTGCATCTATCTTGTAGTCCAATACTAACTGCACAATATTTACTGACACTGAGCGGTGAACATACAGTATAACACTGTGCAGACGTGCAACATTCTACTGCAGTAGAATTCACTATTTGATATAACACTAACATTCCTGACAATAGACCTCAATAGTCATCTTTTATGGTGTACATGCCTTTTTAATAACATTTTTGAATGGAACATTAAAAAATCTAAATAAATATAACTTAAATATACATGACCTCTTACATTAAAATAAAGTGAACATTAACACCAATATTATCATTTATAAAACGCTATAACAAAAAAAATAACATAAGCAGCAGATTTTTTAATTAAATATACATACCAACTTCAAAATAAGCGGGTATTAAAGTGTAAACGGACAACAAAAGGGAAATGTAAATGAAAAGGCCTGATGGTGGTGCTAAATCAAAGCCTATTACCTGTTCTCAGTCTTTTTCTCATCATGCATCTTGTGTGTTGTGATCCAATATCGTTACCATAGCCTTGCCCTTTAACAGTTATTACGAGCCCTTGCTCAGCCTTACTCACCAAGAGCCCAGCGCCTAGCCTTCTTACAGGCAAAGTCACTGATCAAGTCCTTGAAGTCCAGCTTTCTAGCCAACTGGCTTTCAATGAACAGCATGGCAAGACTGCAAAGCCTTATGGGGGGACAGGGCTGCTGAGCCTAAAGATGGATCTGTTGGTCCTCGCACCAGGGGGAGGGACAACTGATTTAGTATGAATAGCTGCTAAAAATGTACCTGCATTTATTAAATGTCAGCTAAAAGAGCAGTGAAATGAAAAACCTCTGAATGTTCTGTGAAGATATTAACAGTACTTACAGGTGGGGTAGGTAATTTTGGAGAAACCAGCTCGAGTGCGGTAGAATTTGAAAATACACAACCGAAAAAAATCTGCCACTTCCTTACAGAGCCCCTCCTCCAACACACACGAACGCGCACATGACCAATGAGGGCACGAGATAAGTTTGTGCACAGATGGAAGGCTGACAGGCAGGTAGGCCATCCAGTTATTTTAGCCGGACCGGCTAAAATGATTGGTCGTGCTTTTTACAGCGCCACGGCTTCCACAGATGACATTTTTTTATGGATTTTTTGTTAAAGCACTTAAGATATTCATTGCTATCGGGATGTTAAGAGCATTCCATTCAATATAACACAAAGTGTATCTCGAGCCGGTTTCTCAAACGTACCTACCCCACCTTTAATGTCAGCAAAACATTACAATTATTATTTACAATGGACTACGCTTAGCTAACAGACTAATTTCCACCACTCATGGACCACACCCACCTTTTCTTTTGAAAAACTGGGTGACATACTGTCGCCCTTTAGTCCCTCTTTCTTGTCTTTCTCTCCTTTCTTTTCTTTCTTGAAAGCCTGACTTTGTTAGTCGTTGAGACATCGTACACACGTAAGTACTAGCATCCCTGCTCACATGCTCTCACTCTCTGCTAGAAAGGGCCGGTGCCGCACAGCATTTGGAGGCAGGACCAAACCATTACATGTAAATAGAGGGCGGTGTTTGATTACATTACATTACATTGCATTTAGCTGACGCTTTTGTCCAAAGCGACTTACAATAAGTACATTCGACCAGGAAGACACAACCTTGAAGAAAACAGAATCATATAAGTACATCAGGTTTCATAGAGCCAAACATTTCAAGTGCTACTCAACTGGCTTTAGGTAAGCCAGTCCTTTATTAGTATAAAAGTGCTTCGTTAATAGTTCTAACGCTCGAAGTGGAGTCGAAAGAGATGAGTTTTCAGTTTGCGCCGGAAGATGTGCAAGCTATCTGCCGTCCTGATGTCAATGGGGAGCTCATTCCACCATCTTGGAGCCAGGACAGCAAACCCACGTGTTTTTGCCGATGGGAACTTGGGTCCCCCTCGCAGCGAGGGCGCAGCGAGTCGTTTGGCTGATGCAGAGCGTAGTGCACGCGCTGGGGTGTACGGTTTAACCATGTCCTGGATGTAGGAAGGGCCAGATCCATTCGCAGCATGGTAAGCAAGTACCAGTGTCTTGAAGTGGATTCTAGCAGTTACCGGAAGCCAGTGAAGGGAGCGGAGGAGCGGAGTGGTGTGGGAAAATGTAGGAAGGTTGAAGACCAGACGAGCCGCTGCATTCTGGATGAGCTGCAGAGGTCGGATGGCACATGCAGGTAGACCAGCCAGGAGGGAGTTGCAGTAGTCTAGGCGTGAGATGACGAGAGCCTGGACCAGAACCTGAGTCGCTTTCTGTGTCAGCTGGGGACGTATCTTCCTGATGTTGTAAAGCGTGTATCTGCAGCAACGGGTTGTAGCAGCGATGTTTGCAGTGAAGGACAGGTTGTTATCTAGGGTCACACCCAGATTCCTTGCAGTCCGAGTCGGGGAAACAACTGAGGTGCCGATGTTGATTGTTAGGTCAAGAGTGGGACAATCTTTTCCCGGGAGGTAGAGCAGCTCAGTCTTGTCAAGGTTGAGCTTGAGGTGGTGAGCAGACATCCACTGAGAGATGTCAGCTAGACAAGCAGAGATGCGTGCAACGGCCTGGGTCTCTGAGCGGGGAAAGGACAGAATTAATTGGGTGTCATCAGCGTAGCAGTGGTAAGAAAAACCATGCGGGCTAATGACTGATCCGAGCGAGTTTGTGTACAGGGAGAAGAGGAGGGGACCAAGAACAGAGCCCTGAGGGACCCCTGTAGTTAATTCACAAGGGTCGGACTCAGACCCTCTCCAAGTCACCCTGTAGGTACGGTCTTTCAGGTATGAGGTGAGGAGGGAAAGACTTGATGCTTTGGATAATTAACTTTTGGAAGAAAATAAGTTACATGAATCGTAAGTTTAGTGAGTACATTATCAATATGACATTATATTAATGTTAATTATTGATGATTGATGAAAGGTTACTTAAACATTTGTTCTTAATGTTCTAAAAAGGTTTGGGGCCCCTGTCAGTCACGGGCCCTTAGAATCGTCCTAACTTTTCACCCCCTTACGGCGCCCCTGTGTGTGTGTGAAAGAAACTGCACACTCTGCTACAGATGCGGCTGTTGTGGTTGTCTATTAAAGGAAGGCTCCAGTCATTAGATAGTTAATAAAAACTTCAGTATTTAGTGACACATTATGTTTAAACCATACCCTGAAGAAATCAGCGATATTCCCCGGTAAATAATGATTTTATAGCTCTTTTTTATCAAAACCTGTATATTCCGTCAGGCAGCTGCCATTTTGGCCATTTTCAGTAGTCACATGATCCGAAAAACTAGGTCGTGACGTCATCTATGCGTTCACTTTGTAAACACACGAACAGCTCATTCGACGATAACATGGCGGAGTATTTGAGTTCGGACTCGTCAGCCGACGAAGAAGTTTTGAGCAATGTGGAGAGATTGGATGGGGGAATTCAGCCATACAGCCAAGTGGCCAGAACCGTCAGGAATCCAGGGACAGTGACGATGAGGATGAACAGCACGGTGATCTTGCTGGAGACGATCCCTTTACTCGTGCAATTGATTTCGGGTGGCGAGTAGGGAGACCTGTACATGAATGGTGTACTTGCGATCGGTGTGTAGCCATGGACAATCCTCTTATGAACATATGTTGTCATGAGCTTGAAGAGCTTGAAAATAAACTGTTCACAGACGACTTGGATTGCATATGTTTACACAGGGAATTCGACACTGTGGTGTTAGAAAAAGCTGTATTGAGAACAGCACTGGTTGCCAGTGACGTGCGGTGAGGTTCATGGCTGGTGAGGCACTGACTCTTTCGGAGTCAGATTTACAAATATTATATTTTGACCTTAATCGAAATATTCGGTTATTTTCAAAAGCTTTTTTAGTCTGATGCTTCAATTCATTTTAAACAGACCGTTCAACAACAGGATACACAAAATCTAAATATTGGATTGTTCTTTCTTAGTAAGATTTCATTACAATTGTGGTCTTACCTTGATTTGAAGATGAAGTCTATGCTATCCTTCTGGACAACAATCTCTATTACTTTTTTGTAAAAGTCCCCCTTATCTTCCTCTAGTTTCAAAAGTCTAGTTTGTTGTTTGCCTCTACCGTCTCTGTGTAGAATAACAGTAGCAACAAGAACCTGTGGGCTCGCTTGCGCCCCCTTTAGTGCGGCAGAGGTTATGGCTGCCTCCCCTGGTGCTTTTTTCATTGCCGTTGTATGATGAGACCAGCGAGCCTAAATATCATATATACGTGAAATAAGTTATTTAGAGACTATGGATGGCGAGGATAAATGTAATAAAGGGATCTACAAACATTACATTGGTGACATACAGTGAGATGGTGCAGGCATGCGCTTAGGGCCCGCTTTCCAGCCAGTTTCTGTGGGGTGACGCATTCTGAGGTGAGGCAGATCTCATCTGTGCCTCACCTTACCCCACAGTAACTGGCTGGAGCGCGCTCACAAAATAAGTGCCCGCGTTAAATTAGTGCCCGCGCTCCAGCCAGTTACTGTGGGTTTAGGAGAGGCAGAGCTCGTCCCTGCCTCACTTCTCATCGCTACCCGTAGTTGTAGCGGAGCTCGGCAAATTTGTTGATTTTGACCATAAAAAGCGATTGGAATCATACATAAATCACATTTACAACACAGATCAGTGGAGACATTTTATTATTATTACTATTTAGTTTTTCTTTAGTTGTTTTTCCGTTACATTGGAGTATGACAGTGAGGTGAGGCTCTGCCTCCCCTGACTGCACGTCGCTGCTGGTTGCCATGAAGGATGTGAAACGCACCTCTTTGGTTGAACCAATAAATGAAAGGTGGGTACATTTGACTGGTACAGCCCTTTCTTCTTAGCAATGTTTCGTGATACAATGAGGCATATTTCAATAGAATTGTGAGAGTAACTAGAGTAAACAACATGAACAAAGCACATACGTCAATTGTCCTCGACACCAAGCGCATAGTTCACGTCACTTCCGGTAAAATAAGTTATGTGACTCGTCAAAATGGCACCGCCCACAGGGTTGATGTTATTTCGGTAATTAATCAGCTTAAAATCACTGATAACGTCATTGGATTAAAAAAAAGACTCATTAGGTCTGTTTTATCGGATGATAATTATTTTAAAATGCGTGTCATGAGGATTGCCTCCCTTTAATGACTAAGCATGATTGAAACAAGTATACCTTTTCAGACTAAAGTTCAAATCAGGGGCCAAAGTGAACAGTAAGGCCCACAGTATTTTCTTAAAGTGAATAAGAGCATGTATACTTAAGTTTATACTGCTGCCTCCTCTTGGATCTGGTCCAGTGAGTGAAGCCAAGCAGAAGATGTCTAACTTGCAGTGGTGACTGGTCATTAGAGGCAGGTGGGGCACAGCAGAAAGTATTAAAAATAATGATTACAAAAAAATGCAACAAAAAAAATAATAAAATATATTTTAAGATCATGTTTAATCATCTGATTCGTCTGTACATTGCTGTTTTAGTCTGTGTCCTTCTAATTAGTGTCTTCAGTGTGTGCCTATTGAGCTGTTTAGAGCCATGTGGGACAAAACCCGATCATGCCCCTCCCTCTCACTGTCTAAGTGAACGGTAACTGTAAAAACTACACTGTGCATGCTCAGAGTATTATAATTATATAAAAAAATAATGACCATAGGGTCACTGAGCTGCCATCCCCACCATACGTCATCTCACACAATTCAGAGCTGATTGGCTGTAAGTACGTGTGCCGCGAAAAGTGTGGTGTGTGAAGAGGAGACGAGAGACGCGTCCTAAAACCCGGAAGTAAGCTGCGCATGGCTTTCCCTCCACAAAAAAGCAATGAGATTTCTCCATAGGATATTAGAAAATAGCTCAAAATAAGATCTGTGGGAAACGTACCTGTTAGATAAATGCACATTTTGTTCAGCCGGATAATATCCACATGACATGTCTACCCTAGTTTTATAATTTTCAAATCATAAATCTATCGATTAGATTTATGATAGACTTTTGAAACTACAAGAAGATAAGGAGGACTTTTTCAAAAAGTAAGAGATTTTTGTCCAGAGGGATAGGCAAATGGACTTCATCTTCAAGTCAAGGTAAGACCACCATTTTATTGAAAATGGGATCTTACTAAGAGAGAACAATTCAATATTTAAATGACAAAATTAAATTTTTTGGGTATCCTTTTGTTGAACTGTCTGTTTAAAATTAATCGAAGCATCAGACAAAAAAAGCTTTTGAAAATAATATTATATTTTGATTTAGGTCAAAATAAAATATAATATTTGTAAACCTGAAGAGTCAGTGCCAGTGACACACCAGCCATGAACCTCACTGCAGAAGCTTATATATAGACATCTACATTTTTTGTGCCCCACCACTTTTGTACAAAACGCCACTGCTAACTTGTAACAGGGATTTCGCTTTAACCTGAGTGCGCTGCCTCCTGTCCAGCTCTGCGGTTTTAGTCTGAACTGTGAATTATTCAGTACTTTCCCAGCGAGCGGGCCACAGGGTTAAACTGCTTCTCTGTGTGATCTTCTGAAGGTGAGCTGTGGTTTTTAGCTCATCAAACACAGAGATTAACAGGGTGCCATCAGAGAGCTGTCCACACGGCTTTGTCGAAAGCTGTCTGCCGCTGTGTAGCTAACTGAACTGACTGAGTCTGAGTGAAACACCAGACTTCAAACCTGGTAATGGGATGAAGCCCTCAGCTCTGCCCTCTGGATCTGCCTCACCCATACATCTGGACAGTGACTCTAAATACAACATTTATAGTAAAATTGTTTGTACATGTAAGACAATATAGTAAGATTATATTTGGCCTGAAGTAAACTGGTTTCAGATAGGATAATGGTTATGAAAATGAATCAGGCAAAACATTTTGACACCTTGATGTATGGCGGCCCACAGGGGCAAACGGGGTACGGCCATAGACGGCGCGTGAGGCTCAGGTTAGGGAAGGCTAAATAACTTTTTTTACCTGACGCTGCCCGCCTCCGGTGTCTATAGAAAAGAGATCAACTCAGTGAAAGCACCGCCTGCTGACCAATCAGAGCTCAGTGTGTGGAGTTTAAAGCAATCAAGTCATATTACAGGATAAAGGAAATACAGTTTAAACTGCCGTATACAGAGAAGACGCCGACGTGTCGCACTTATCATTCATATCACATCATCAATCAGATCATCGATATAATATCATAATATATCATATATTTCCTTATCTGAGTCAGCTTCTCGAGCCGTATCTGGCCGTGCAACATGCAGTGTCACATATACTGTATGCATAAGTATTATTTTAAGCAACACATTAAGTTGACGAAACACTCAACTCAAATGTAATTACAGTCAGATCCACTCGTGTCTTAGATGGGGGAGTGATATCATAAACCTGTTGTACGCTTTCAAACACTCAGTAGTTTATTTATTTTTTAACCAGTTGTTCTGTATTCACCTTGCAGGTGCAACTATGTGGCTTGTATCCTGGATTATATGTTTAAGTCATGGATGTTTAAAGTTTATATTTGTCTACTATTAGTTTACTTTTCATTAATGAAGTATAACGCTGCGCTGTTAGTACACTTGTCCCAGATACGGCTCTGACTTGTCCCTGTTTGTGATTGGTCAAATGTAGCTAACCCCGCCCCTTTCACGTGAACACGCTCTCAGCCGGACAGAGAAACCCTGGCTTGATTCACCGAGTTGATAACCAGCGTCGTAGGACCGCTTAGCGAGATCTCATTTGTTAGAGTTAGTTAAGATAACTCAAACATATCCAGGGTCTGTTGAACTGGCTTCATAGTACAGGGCACAGGTGGCTGCATAGCAGCGCTAATGTCAAAGACACAAACATTATAGGCTACATTATATTTTTATTTTCCCAGGATGCAGTGACAAAAATATTTGGGAAGGCTTAGCCTTCCCTAGCCTACAGTACCCGCCGCCCCTCGCTACGGCCCTAAACACTAACAATAGAAGAAACGTGCCAAAACACATGCAAATGAAGTAACATCTTCACCATCTTCACAAAACTGTCACTGTTTGACAAGTCTGTTTCATAATTGTAAATGTTTTGTCAGTACATTTGCAATTAATAGTTTAGCTACGTTAGCTAGCTAGCTTACGGCAGATCTACATTGGAAAGAAGGATGGGATCACATTTATGCAGCGCTTTATGTAAACGCTGCTCATGTTTCGTCAAGTTGGTGAAGATGCTTCTTCATTTGCATGTGTTGGCAAATCAGTGTTTTTATAATTGCATCTGTTTTGAAGCTGCAGTGTATTCCTCCTAATTAAAATGTTTTGGGCCGTTATAGCACCTTTGCACCTGTCGGCCACCGTACAATCCCTCTGTTTCACTCCATTAATCATGGTTAAGGATTATTTAGTTTGATCAGGGTTTTTGTGGCCTGCACCAACAAGTAATGAAACCAGAAGATCAAAAAAGGTTAAAATATTTCAAATATAACATTCAATACTATGCAATATTGCTCACCCCAAAAATAACTGCAATATACCGTAGTTCTCCTCTTCTGGTCACACAATGATCAGTGTGTTTTGTGTCCCGCCTTAGCTGACAGTGTACCCAGTGCTTACAAGAACCAACTGATCATTACAGAACTTTACAAAAGCAGGACAATCACAGCTATGATGCTGTGGACCCTTAAGGGGAGACAACAGTGTAGTATCATGAGAAGGATTTAACAAGCTAGCTGCCTTCGTTACAGTGCCTGCAGCTGTCACACTACAAATAACAAGGAAAAAAGGTACAACACTCCCTGAGGTGTAAGCCTTCAATCTGCCTAGTTTCAGCAAGATGCCATTCACAGGAACACTCTGCGGTGGGAAAATGTGCTAATGAGGCATTTCAATATCTGAACACAGACCATCTAAGGGGCAGGGATGAAATGTTATGGGAGAACCTCTTTAAAGTGGTTTGGGCAATATGATTGCATGCCAACATAGTGCACCTCCCATTAAACTGGATTACAGTTTAATGGGAGGTGCACTATTTAAATTAACCCTATATAGTCATAGTCAGACATTAGAAAATGTAGATGCTGCAAAGCTAGCACACATGCAGATATGACATTTGCATCAATCTAAATTAATAGATTTTTCAAAATGTCTAACTTTATCGTTGCTTCATTGTTGTGTTACGTTACTGAGTTTGTAAACCAATTTTACTTCTTGAGAATTGTATTGCTGTGTTGGTGTGGAGAGACAACTCCCTTCCATGAGCTCACAGGTTGGGGATAGTACATGATCCCCATATATTGAGGTCAGATGCAAATAACTAATAAACAGTGCCAGTGGGCATAGAGATGTAGCAATTACTTATGAGCGGTCCCCGATGATGTAGTGAATGCCTGTCTTACTTGTAACGCCCCTTTAGTGGATTATTTTGAAACCAACTATAACAGGTAAATACATAAATGGTTAATCTATCCACCACGTGAAGCAGTGATGGGAGCTGGCGCAGTGCACCTCAAATCAAACACCTGCTTAGCCACCCTTGCTGCGGATACAGGGGAATCTGCGAGCAGTAGCGTAGCAGATGTACTTTTTCAGCGCATGAGTCAATTATCAACCAACAGTAATGATGTCATGGTGCTAGACATAAGATCCCACAATCAATAGCTAGGATAATTAAGTCCAGGAATAGGATTACTACCAGGAACCTAGATGTGGCGTGTGACGTTCATTATTTCATCTATTGCACAGATTTCTGGACTTCAGCCACACAGCGACCATGATGATAAGCATTAACCATGCTGGAGTTGTCACAGTAGTCACAGAGGCTGCTGTCCTGTTGCATGGTTAGGTATTTTGAAACAGATGTGCTCATCAGGAGCAGCTGTTTGCATGGGCGACATGTTAGCATATGCAGTTAGCAGGGTTGGGAGGGTTACTATGTAAATGTAATCAGTTACTGATTACTGATTACATGGCTCTGAAAGTAATCCGAATACAGTTACAGTTACGTGTCTTAAAAAAGTAACGTAATCAGATTACTTTTAGATTACTTTTGGATTACTTTCTTTTTCCATCACAGATGGGTATGTTTTGGTGTACAGGAGACACAAAAAGCAAAAGGAATGTGTTTTTACTGTTTTAATGGCTTATCAAGAGCACAACTGAAACATAACATCTGAAACGATGTAACAACATAATAAACTTTTTGGGGATGCAGCTTGGGATGTGAGGAGTGAGGGACACGGCTTAGAACGAGCGTGTCGCCTTATGTCCTGCCAGTGTTGGCAGGACATGAATTAAAATGTCAAACTCGGACTTCATTTTAAGGACATTACGGCCAGGGGTGTAGAGCTATATTTGTTTAAGCACCGGATTGGCAAAACAGGAGAGTGTGTGCACCAGTCTGCCTTGATCTATGAATTCATGTCCGTGACTCTCACAGTATCTGCTGCCCGCAGCTGTTTTATAGAAGGAACACCTCCTTCACTTCATGAAATCTCTGCAGCGCCAGGAGGCAGCGGGAGGGTTAACTCAGCCTCTGAGAAGACGAGCACGCAGTGCCTTTCACGCACCGCCTTCACTGTGTTTACCTTCAGAAATAATCATTAGTAAGGCTAAAGAAAGAGCGACCGCAGGCTGATGTGTTTTAACCACACACACCCGATTTAAACGCAGACTTGTGTTCCTCCATGTTTCGCTGTTATTGTTTCACTGAGCGGACCCGCGATTTTTTTTCAAACGCTTTTTTGTTCCATCTGCGGCGGTAATAGGTTTTGTGGGCTGTGATGATTCGGCTGTACCTTTAGTAATGAATATTAAATGTTGTGAGGAAATCTTTCCACCAATAATTCCAATAAGTAATCCAAAATGTATTCACTTCAGGTTTACGAAAGTAACTGTAATCAGATTACTCGTTTTTCAAATGTAACGTGAGCTGAATACAGTTACTTGCTTTTTGTATTCTGATTACGTAACGCCGTTACATGTATTCCGTTACAACCCAACCCTGGCAGTTAGCGTGAACTGTTGAACCCTCATGCAGACATTTACATTCCACTGGCAGATTTGCAGCATCATTCCTCACTTAACAATTTAAAGTGACTAATTGGGACACAATCCATAGTCCTTAATCTGAGTGAAAGTGTATTCTAAAGTTTAACTCTGCTAATTTGAGGCTTCAGTGGTTACTTAGACAAATCAAGTGGAGGAACATTTATTTGTTTATGCTAAAAGACTCGGACTGCAAAAGCCAACCTGTTAAGCCCCGAGCCTGTTTTCCAGGTCTCAGGCTATAACTTCACTTATAAAAGGGGTAAATTAATAATCTTTTTTCTCAAAGCAATGATAAACCTGTGAGTTGGATGTAGAAAAGTCAGAATCAATATAGATTTTTTTTTAATTTTAAAGTAAATTCAGATTGAACATAGTAAAAAAACATAAATGATAGTGTCCGTCCAAAAAAAAAAAACATTACTTAGTGAAAACCACCCTTGAATGATGGGATAGTATACTAGAAGCTTTAGGGATCCAAACTATAACATATAAGAAGTACCCTGTATCAAGATTGATGCAAAACAAGTGACATTTGACCTTTTTAGAGAGTTTAGCAAAAATGTGCAATATGGTCTAGCTGCAGCCGCAGAGAGTACACGACACTCCCCCTACACGACACGCCCACCTGACACGACACGCCCACCTGACACGACACTACGGTGGCTGAGAGACATTGATACATGGCAGATTAAAAACGAATTGCAAATGTTATTGTAGCATTTTAAGCAACTATTAGACAAATTAATTAATAACCTAGTCTATCCGTTTGAGACACAACAGTATTTGACGTTAAGCACAAATCATTTAGTCTAATTAATAAATTAAAACAAAAAGGTGGCTTAGTAAACTTTTTAGTACATTTTTTAGTACATATACAATAGGTAATAATGAGATCCTCTATTAATTATGTTTGTCTAACTGCTACACATGTATTTATTAGGGCTGTCAGTCGATTAAAATATTTAATCCCGATTAATCGCATGATTGTCCATAGTTAATCGCGATTAATCGCAAATTAATCGCACATTTTTGATCTGTTCTAAATGTACCTTAGAGGAATATTTTTCAAGTTTTTAATACTGTTATCAACATATGAGTGGACAAATATGCTTTATGCAAATGTTTGTTTCATTTGAACAATGACAAATATGCTCATGAATATTAAACACAACAACCTCTGAACATTACAAATATGCGTGCGTGCGTGCGTGCGTGCGTGCGTGCGTGCGTGCGTGCGTGCGTGCGTGCGTGCGTGCGTGCGTGCGTGCGTGCGTGCGTGCGTGCGTGCGTGCGTGCGCGCGTGCGTGTGTGTGAGTGATGGATCGTTGGAGCTATGTGCAACTCAAGGCATATGCTCGAACGGGAGCTGCCTGGACGCTGCAATCATGTTGCGCACTATCCGTGCTGAGTGTGCTGACTTTTCGTACAATGTCCCACTGTCTGGCTTCCTGCATAAAGTCAAGTGCTCGGCGCAGTTGTGGTGAAATGTCGCTCCTCTGTTTTCATTTAAACAGCTCCATATCCGTTAGCGCAGCCAGCTAGCACCAGATGCTAACAACAACAATGCACGTAAGGTCTCTCTCTCGCTCGCTCGGGCCACACATACACACACCCTCCCGGTCCTCCCAACAGCCAGTCGGTGCCTGCCGGTGAGTGTGGAAGTGTGGTCTGCCACAAGCGGGCGGCAGGAGCGGGGCTGTCAGCATCAGCTTGTAGATGGTATTTTAAACGCGATGCGCTCTGAAACTACGGGGCGGCCGAGGAAAAGAAATACATTAGTTAGCGCGTTATTAACGCGTTAACTTGACAGCCCTAGTATTTATACATAAATGTAGATATTTATGAACATCTAAATATAGTTATTAAAGGTTTTAAGATATAAATAATCACATCATGGGGTCATTAAGGTTTGAAACAGGTTCATGTAAGGTTGGCCTACTATAACATGAAAACGTGATTTCTAAAACTAATTTCTGAATCTCACATTAGCCTGTAGTTTGGTATGTTATTGATATGGGCTGGACACCCCTTCACACCCCTTTTTTAGACCAAATTAGGAGGGCCAGTCAGGCCACTAATGAGCTCAATCATTCACATGTATTATTACTTTATAAATTAAGAGTACTAGGGGTCTATTACAAAACCTTTTAAGTAATTGTCATGCATTCTGAATGTTTCTGTACTTTAAAAACAGGCATCATGGCTCAAGATCCTGTACTAATTTGTGAATTTAACATCCATATTCACTCTTCAAAACTGAAACACCAAAACAATTTTTTTTAAAGCATTGCAGGCCTAAAGCTCCACATCAGTGACCTATATTTAATTTCTTCCATCAAACTTTAAAAATGTCAAACAGCATGTTTTTAAAGATTTAATCTTTTAAGAAACAAAATATCAACTTTGAACAGAAGGGTTTAAAAACACATTTGTAATGCAAAAAAAACCTGAAACATAAACCTATTTGTCATTTAAAAATTCACTTTTATTGTCTGCGTGAAAGGCACTGTAGGCTATGAGCGAATACATATCAACATTCAAAAATTACAAAGTCGTACAATATACCATGTGCTACTGTCTAGGATTAAGTATGGTGAGACTTTTCAGCCCGCGACCCCCAAAATAACAGTGCCAGAGACCGGCGACCCCCGACGGGATAGTGATCTCCAGTGTGCTGGGCAGTGTGGCGGCGGAGGGAGCCGAGGGCACCACCGGAGGAGAGGCGAGCGATGACAGCAGCATCACCGTGGTGCAGATAGGGCAGAACGGGGAGTACCTGGGCCACGGCGCGGCTCCCCGCACAGACTGAGGGGACTTGTTATACCTCATTCACACCAACACAACTCCGGTTCAAGCTCCGTGCTAGAGCTTTTCAGGTTCAGAACCGGTTCTTCGGTTTAGCTCCGACTCTTTTCACACCGCCCAGAGTCCGACTGGTGCTGCGTCATTGCGTCATCTGTAGGAGCAAACACAGTGGTGGTGGCTTAAAGCCCACCTCCGCTCCGCGCCGTCCGTTAGATGAGCCTGGTCAGATTAATAAGAGAAGGAGTTCAAAACACCAGAATAAAAGTTATAACAATAATCTGATTTTAATGGTAAAAAACACCAATACAAGTTACAGAGTACTCTGGACTCCCAGTTCTACTGCTGTGCGATACAGATATCGGGACCAGCCAGTCAGAAACAGGGGGCATTTTTCATGAATAAACAACAGTATATATAGACATATTTGGGGCGGAGTTGTGTCGGCTCTTCCGTCCCATTTTACTCCTAAGCGAATCAGAGAGTCCGTGGAGAGGAGTTGTGTCGGTTGCTCACTCCCCTAGGTGTTCTTACTGGTTGGATTCACTTCTGGTCGGGTCCAATACAGCGAATCAGAGTTCTGGGGAAAAGTCTTTTACTTCTGAACAGAGCGTGAGAGCTTCGGAAGTAAACAAGGACAGAGTCACTTTTTATCTTGCACCTGAGTTCACTCCTTTACTTTCCCAAGGAATATTTCACACAAACTCTATTCTTTCCTAAACAATCAAACATTATACACAGATATATTGGTGCTTTACTTCTGAACAGAGCGTGAGAGCTTCGGAAGTAAACAAGGACATAGTCAATCTTTATCTTGCACCTGAATTCACTCCTTTACTTTCCCAAGGAATATTTCACACAAACTATTCTTTCCTAGACAATCAAACATTGTACACAGATATATTGGTGCTTGAGATTATATTGGCCCCAGAAAGAACCTTGAAAATAATATGTGTGTGTGCTGGTATCTGGGTCAGTGAGTGTGAGTGAGAAGGTTATATATAGGATTACTTGAAAACGGTCCCAAATAATACATTTTCACTTCAATACAGATTAAAATAATACATGTTTACTTTAATACAGTTTAGAACAATATCTGTTTACTTTACATCGTTTGCGTCATGACGTAACCGTTTGCGTGCCTGCTTCATAAAGCCAAACCGCG
Source organism: Gymnodraco acuticeps (assembly GCF_902827175.1). Lineage (NCBI taxonomy): Eukaryota > Metazoa > Chordata > Actinopteri > Perciformes > Bathydraconidae > Gymnodraco > Gymnodraco acuticeps. Next base: position 1,505,749 of record NW_022989835.1, on the reverse strand, counting down.
CGGAAACCCCTCACTGATTGTGCTCCAGCTTCCTCTGTACCTCTTCGGAAGACCAGATTCCCAGTAGGTAGCTGGTCTCTTCAGTGGACCACTGCTGCTTGTTAAGTTTCTCTATCGTTGTGTACAAACTGGATGAAACGCCGGCTTTTTGTTGTTGTTCAGGAGTTGATCCCGCCCCTGCCCCCGCCTCGACGTAAGCGTGACGTATGCGGTGCTTTTGCTCTAGCCGGACAATTTTTTGGTGCTTGAAACAAACCGGATTTCGGAGCTAAGAGGCTGCTCCGCTGCGGTGTGAACAAGAAAACCCGGTGCTTTTCAAGCTCCAGCTCCGAAACGTTAATTACCTGTACTCGGTGCACCATATTGTCTGTTCTCTGTAAACCTCCATGTCTGATTAAATATCCTTGCGTCAGCGTCTCACGTGTTGGGCACGCTCTCTTCTGACCATATTTGGAAGTACTACTTCACACCCCTAATAATCACCACCGGACAAGTTAGGAATCAGCTCTCGAAGATCAACGTGAGGAAGGCAAGGGGGCCAGACAACACCAACCCCCGAGTGCTCAAGGCGTGTGCAGGTCAATTAAAAGGAGTTTTTCAACACCTCTTCAGTCTCTCCTTGAAGCTGATGAAGGTGCCGGACATCTGGAAGACCTCCTGCATTGTCCCGGTGCCCAAAAAGACACGCCCCAGCACTCCAGGAGACTACAGGCCTGTTGCTCTGACTTCACACGTCATGAAGATCCTTGAGAGACTGATTCTGCAGCACCTCAAACCCCTCATGTGTGACTCCATGGACCCTACAGTTTGCCTACCAGGAAAACATTGGTGTAGAGCAGGGGTCGGCAACAGGCGGAACGCGGTCCGGATCCGGACGCCGACCTATACGGACCCGGACCTATAATCAATACATTAATAGGGGATTTCAATTTTGACGGGGCGATTCTATTTTAACCGCCGCCGACAGGGGGCGAAAGAGACGAGTGAGCGATACAGGGAGAGAAACACAGAAGAAGATATGAGAGCGCGGCAGAGAGAAGCGGAGAGGAAAGTGAGTAAAGAGAATAATTAGCGATACAGGGAGAGAAGACGGAGAGGAGAGTGAACAGGCGTGTTAGCAACAGAAAGGGAGAGACAAATAATTATACATGGCGCTCTCCAAGAAGAGGAAAGTGGACAGTGAGAACAGAGCTTTTAACCCTGAGTGGACTCATTTATGTTCATCCTGCCCACTGGGAGCACAGAACCAGTGTGTCTCATTTGTTCAGAGACCGTGGCGCTCATTAAAAGTGCCAAAACGCCACTATGAGACAAAACACAAAGTGTTTGACCAAACATTACCTCTCAAGTCAGAACTGAGGTCACAAAAAATAAGCAGTCTCACAGCCCAATATGATCAATTGACCAGGATCAAAATTAAAATGAAATATCTTTCCAGGGCAGGCTAACCAAAGAGCACCTGCATGTGTGTATGATAATAGCCCTGACACCATTTCAGCCCAGATTTAAACTCCTGGCAGGACAAGCTCAAGCTCAATTCTCGCACTGAATTTAAAAAAAAAGTGATTGAGGGACTGCAATATAAGAGGGAAAGAAAGAGAAACTTTAAAACTGTTCAATTGTTATGTGTGAACTAAGACTGATATTGTTCTATAATCGTCTGAAACTGTTGAGTCATGATGTGAAACGGTTAACAAAGAAAAAGGGAAACTCAAGCTGCTGCTACACTTTATTTTATTTATCTAAAATTAAGCACTTTTGAGATGCACACATTTTCAAAAGCTATTTTATTTATTTTCTCTATTTTATTTTTAGATGCAGCCAGAGAGGAACATTACACATATCCACAGTATTTACTGTATATCTGTATAGTTCAATGTTAATTGACAATAAATAGTTGTTTTTGAATTGTACTTTCTTTATTTGATTGGCAGTCAGCTGTTGATTACATGCAGACGTTGATAAAGCTACAGGCTACTTCAATATATATCACACTAATTCATAAAGCAAGTTAGACATTTTGATGTTCCGGACCTTTGCATGGTGAGATTTTCTCTAACTGGACCTCGTTGAATTTGAGTTGAATACCCCTGGTGTAGAGGATGCTATCATGATCTACATGCTCCACAGAGCCTACACACAGCTGGAGAAGCCGCACAGCTCACTAAGAATTCTGTTCTTCGACTTCTCCAGCGCCTTCAACACGATCTAGCCACACCTGCTAGCTGAGAAGCTGTCAATGATGCAGGTCGATCACAGCATGGTGGTAACACTTTTACACGCACAATCATACTCTCTTTCACACACTTTTGTCTGGGCCATAAATCAAACTTACTTACATACCAAACTGTATTTTCTTAGAAACACTATTATTCCCACTTACATACAACATCATACTACAATATAATACTCTAGTAGTGTATGCAAGATGGAAAACTTTGTGTGTGAGAAAGAATGATAGTGTATGTGAGAGAGGAATTGTAGTATGTATGAGGGTATAGTAGTGTGTGTGTGAGAGAGAATGATAATGTATGTGAGAGAGGAATTGTAGTATGTATGAGGGTATAGTAGTGTGTGTGTGTGTGTGTGTGTGTGTGTGTGTGTGTGTGTGTGTGTGTGTGTGTGTGTGTGTGTGTGTGTGTGTGTGTGTGTGTGTGTGTGTGTGTGTGTGTGTGTGTGTGTGTGTGTGTGTGTGTGTGTGTGTGTGTGTGTGTGTGTGAGAGAGAATGATAGTGTATGTGAAAGACAATGCAGGGTTGCGGTTGAATAGTCCGTTTCTCTTAGGAACCTTCCTAACGTAGTGAAATGACCCGGAAGTACCTCAGTGGCAGCCATGAGAAGAGCCGTTCGAATTCTCTAGAATCTAGATGATAGGAAAGGCGGTTTCAAACTGCCTTTATAACCTCCTTTAGCTTAGGAACCACTGGACCTTCCTTACGAAAGGAAAGGAGAAAATGCTGCCCCACAGCATTTGCCGTCACACAACATTCGGCCGTTCATGGAAACAACCGATTATGACCGAGAAATAATGTCATGAAAGTTACGGTGCTTATTAAGCATTTTAAAACGTATGTCGTAACTTGCCAAAGTGCTTTGTTTTGAATGTTCATCAGTATTGTAATCAAAAAGAGAAATATACATTTACATTTACTGAAATGATCAACTAAAGTCAACATTTCACAGTGTTTACTGAGCTGTGTGGGGGTTGTTCAACTTTTAAAAGATGTTTGAATGGTGATATACACAATGATAGATGTTAAGGACTAACGTTTATAATAAATACATTTGTATTTCTTTTAAGATATTTTCATACAATCATACGTATTGGGATCATTTGTATTAATGTGGACCGGAGGGAGAGGGTGACGACTCTGACGAGCATAAGTTTAACTTTCATAGTACTGCTAAGTGTAAACAAGGTAAATATAGCTAATGTTAGCAGTGCAATAAGCATGTATACAGGCTAGTATGGCTAACGCTAGCGTGTATGCTATCACGAATGCTAACGCATTTTAACGCAGTTTAAACATCTCCAAATGTCATCACATACCAGTGTTTCCCACAGATCTGAAATATACTTGGGGGGTGGTGGTAGCGGGGGGGGGGGTTGAGGTGACGTGCAACAACATTAACATTAACCTTTCTGTTGGTCGCTTGTTAGCAGACCCTTCACGCGATGGCAGAGCGAACAGGTACAGGCAGGGCCCATAATGATAGCCCTATAGTTTAAATCTACTACCCACACATGAACATATGGAAATGGGTTACTATTTAAAAAAATAAATGTATTTAGAAATGTATTTAGAAACCTATCCATGTGATTTTTAGTGGGGGTCGACCTCAAATCCTCTAGGGGGGTCCAGGGGCATTTTGAGGGGAAAATAAAAAGACTAGATCTATGGAAACACCTATATTAAACAGAACTGTATACATTTCAATAATCATAAAATCATGGCCATAACCAATAACATACCATTTCCAATATGAAAAAAACACTGCAACTTGTTTATTAATTTATTTTTGGTTCATTTATAGTTGTGAGTGTGTCTGTGCTCCTGAATCAGCCTCTCCTGTCTCCCTCCTCTCCCCCCTGCTCCTCTTTGAGGCAGCAGCAAAGACTAGTTTTCTCTCAACAAGTTTTAAAAGTGTATCTTACCTTTTTTCACCTAGTTAACTTTTTATTTATTTATTCATGCATATTTTACTAATCACATTACATTTCATTTAGCTGACGCTTTTATCCAAAGCGACTTATAATGACCGATTACAGGGACATTCTCCCTGGAGTAACTAAGGGCTAAGTGCCTTATTCAAGGGCACACTAGTGGTGGTGTTCTTGGCGGGATTTGAACTCACAGCCTTCCGATCTTCAGCCCACCTCACTATCCATTAGAATGATTAGACCAATCACTACCCTCTCAAACGGAAATATGTGTTTACATAAATGGTGACCACACCGTTTGAGACCCACTGAGAACTTAGACTAAGTTAACTATCTAAACACTCAGAGAGTCCTTTACCTCACCTGAGCTGAGGTTATCCCGAGCTTGAATGACACACAGAGACCAATCAAGGGCTTTGATTTATGATCTGTATGACAGTGGCCATGTCGGCAGGCCACATCATGTGGACAGCCAGTCACCCTGTGTGAGGCAGGCCACTTAACAGGCGAGATCAGAGCAAGGGAGCGAGGGATCATTGTCCACTAGTTAATCGATCGCAGATGGCATCGTGGTCACGGAGGAATAAAAAAATAAATAATTAAAAAATTAAAAAATTAAAAAATAAAACCTAAATGGGTCGCGAAATATACTTGGGCGGCCGTTAATATACCTGGGCAAGTATAGTCTATGTGTGGGAAACCCTGCATACACACAATACATGTTACTAATCCTTACAGTCAGTGTAAGTGTGGTGGCGTCTTGATCCTTGTCTACAATTTAATAGCCACTTCTATCGGGGTTGTGGGTTTTGACGCGCCTCTCTTTGTTTCCAAACAATTCAGCGGAGATCGTAGTTGAATCAGATGAGCTTTATTCATTGATCCACACGGTGCATACAGGAGGACACATTTCTTCGCTTCATAGTAACTCAAAAGTGTATCATTTTCCAAAGTAACAAAAAGAACACGGTCAAAAGACTTTTCCGTTTCCCCGTCTATCACCCCCAGCTGTGTCCTATCAATCTACCATATATAGGCATAGCCATGCACGTGATACTGACGCACATATAACAAATAATAAGTAAGCCTTAAATTAATGCATTTTAAACCATAATGTGACTCACAAAAATAGCCAATAATTTACAGTATAATCTAATTTATATTATTATTAAGCCTAACATTCAGACAATAATAACAAAAGGAAAAATGGCTCTAACATACCAGCCCCTAATTGCTTATTACATAGCAATTACCAATAATAATACATCAACAGAGTCATTTTAACAAAACATAACGCCCATCCGTAGCATATTTGTATACTTAAGTCCATAGTATATTGTATACTTTCAAGTCCATGTAAGACCAGTACTGGAGTGTGTAGGTCTAGTACTAATTGTCTGTAATGGTCTGCGTTCAAAAGGCAGCCTTTGATGGGGAGGGGGTAGGAGACCAAGAGTCTAGTCCTTTGGTCTAACAGTCAGAGGTGCATGTGACTGAAAGGCTAAGGCTTAGTAGGCTCAGTATGTTGCCTCCAGGAGCAGACATAACTTAGTTATGGGTCTTTCGATCGTACTTGTCTTGGTTTTAACCAAGACACTCATAACAAGTCCTTTTGAACCAGGAAGGGTCTTAACTACGCGTCCCAGGAGCCAAGTGTTCCTCGGTGCGTTCTCATCAACGATAACGACCAGGTCTCCGGGGATGAAGTTTCTTTTGATAGTATTCCATTTGTGCCGTTATTGCTTCAAAAGATATTCCCTGGTCCAGCGCTTCCAAAACAGGTCAGCAAGGTATTGCACCTGTTTCCATCTTCTCTGTGAGTACATATCCTCTCTCTGAAAGAGGCCTGGGGGCAAGATTGGATTTGTTCTTAACTGAAGTAGGTGATTAGGTGTGAGGGGTTCAAGGTCGTTTGGGTCATTTGTCACTGTTGTGATTGGCCTATCGTTCATTATTGCCTCAACCTCACACAAGGCTGTGTGCAGAGCATCATCATCCAATGTTTGTTCCTTCAGGACAGAATGGAGGATCTTTTTAACCAGTCGTATTAGCCTTTCCCACACTCCGCCATGGTGAGCTCCAGAGGGGGGGATTGAATGTCCAATCAATTCCTTCTTTGAGTAGTGTTTGCTTGATTTTGTTGTTATCCAGTTGTTTTACAGACTCCTCCAGTTCCTTTTGTGTGCCGATGAAGTTGGTGCCTCGATCTGTTCTGATGCTCTTTATTGTGCCTCGACGACAGATGAATCGACGAAGAGCGTTTATGCATGCAGCTGTATCCAAATGACTGGCAACTTCCAGGTGGACAGCACGGCTTACCAGGCAGGTAAAGATTACTCCCCATCTTTTGACATGAGCTCGGCCACGTTTCACCTCGATGGGTCCAAAATAGTCTATGCCTACATGAGTGAAAGGTGGAAGATCAGGTGTTATTTGATCAAGTGGGAGATCGGCCATTTTCTGCTCTCCAGCTCTAGCCTGTAGGCGTCTGCAAAACACACAGTTCTTTATGATCCTCCTTGCTGAAGAGTTAGCAGCGGATAGCCAGTAACGTTGATGGAGTTTGGAGAGCATGTGACCTCTTACTGAGTGACCAACTTGATTCTGGATGTGGCTTAATATCAACTTGGAGATATTAGAATGTTTCGGTAGAATCATTGGATGTTTGACCTCAGTTGGCATAGCCATCTTTCTAGTTCTTCCTCCAACTCTCAGAAGCCCGGCATCAATGATAGGGTCCAGCTTGTATAGGGAGCTTCCTCTATTGCACTGTTTTCCTTTTTCCAGCAAGGCAATTTCCTCTTTGAAATGCTGTCTCTGCTCGTGGCAAATAATGGCTTTTTCAGCATTTTCTGTGTCCTCTACTGAAAGTCTTAGTGCATTAGCTGTAGGCATATTGAGCAGAAGCATCTGATCCTTCAGTCTCTTTCCTTTATCTTGCCTTGCTCTGTGATGACCCCTGCCTTGTTATCTCTGGTGTGTGTATGTTCCTTTAAGGTTTTCCCTTTGGTCTATCAGCTGGGATTGAGGAAACCTGGCGGCTGGAGCTAGCTGGATAAAGGACCGGGCCGGATCTCGCTCTCGCTCTCTCTCTGGCAGGAGGACGCAGCGCGAAGAGCAGCCACGACCAGCTGACCTCTTGTTTCGTAGTTTGTTTCGCCTGTTTGTGTCCTTCAGCAGCAGTGAATAAACTCTTGTTTCCTATTCACGCCCTCGTTTTCTGTCGCGCGTTTGTTGTGGCTGAGAGCCAAGCCATGACAGCTCCAAGATCAGTGGAGCCATCTTTTCTTTTTTCTCTCATCTGCAGGAGGATTGTCTTTAATTTCATTATCCATGCAACAGCTCTTTTTAGGTAATTCCATGAAGAGTAATAGTCCAAGAGCTTGCTTGTTGGAGTTTTTTCCATCTTACATGTGACAATGCTGGTGACAATGGCTTATTTGCGTACTTCAGGGTCATCTGGAAGGAGAGAGCCAAGTTCTTTTGGAATACTTAGCCACTGTGCTTCAGATTTCTTCAAGAATTCTGGACCCTGAAGCCATCCTTTTTAACTGTAAAAGGATTCAATGCTCAGTCCTCTTGAAGCGTCATCAGCGGGGTTGTTTTTGGAGTTTACAAACCACCACTGGTTCACTTTTGTGAGGTTATGAATAACAGCAATCCGGTTTGCCACGAAAGTGTGGAACCTCTTAGTCCTGTTTCGAATATATTTCAGTACTGACTGGCTGTCAGTCCACAATACTGATTCCAGAAGCTCTCCTTGTAGCTCTGATCGGAGCATTTTGTCTATTCGTGCAGCCAATGAGTTCCAACCTTGGAATTATCATGACTTTTAGTGGGGTAACTCTTGATTTTCCCATCACAAAGGCTACGTGTACCTCCTCCATGTCATTGGTGAATCTCAGGTAACTTGCGGTACCATATCCTTGTTCACTTGCATCACAAAAGGTGTGTAGCTGTGCAGTTTTCACTCTTCCAAAGTTCTTGGGTTTTACACACCTGTCAATTTGGAATCTGGCCAGCTGGTCTAAATCCTTGAGCCACTTCTGCCATGACTTTGAGAGTTCCACTTGAATTTCTTCATCCCATCCATATTGGGCTTTCCAGAGTAATCGAAGTATTTGCTTTGCCTTCAATATGAAAGGGGCGAGAAGACCAAGAGGATCGTACACAGAGCTGACAGTGGAAAGTATACTCCTTCTTGTAAGGGTTTTGTTGTTCACAGTCACACGGAAACTGAATATATCATTCTCAATGTCCCAGTACATCCCTAGTGCTCTTTCATGTGGCAGCTTATCCCTGTCCAGATCCAAGTTTTTCACCTGTTTAGCCTTGTCTTCATCAGGGATGGATGCTAGCACCACTCGACTATTACTTATCCATTTCGTCAGTTTGAATCCACCAAGGGAACACATTTCTCTGAGAGACCTAATAAGGCTTATAGCTTGATTTTCTCTTGCTAGCGACTTGAGGCAATCATCCACATAGAAATTTGATTTGATTGTTTCTGCCACTTCTCCATCAAATTTGCCACAGTTGTCCTCAGCTGTTCTTCGCAATGCAAAGTTTGCGCAGCTTGGAGAGGAAACAGCTCCGAAGAGATGGACCCTCATCCGGTATTCCTCCAGATTTGTGCTGGTTTCTCCTTCAGGCCACCACAGGAATCTCAGCAAGTTTATGTTCTCCTCGTTTACACGTACTTGGTGAAACATCCCCTCAATATCTGCCATAATGGCGATGGGCTCTTGACGGAACCTGAGTAGAACACCAATCAATGAGTTTGCCAAGTCAGGGCCCTGAAGGAGTACACTGTTGAGGGATTTGCCTTTATAGGATGATGCACAATCAAAGACCACACGGATCGTGTTTTACGTATATGATAGACACCATGATGGGGTATATACCACACTTTGCCGTTTTCCACATGTAGATCGTCCGATGGTACTTTCTCTGCATATCCTTTTTTTATAATGTCACTCATAAAGCCTTTATACTCAGCTGCATAGGTCTGATCCTTCTGGAATTTCCTTTTTAGTGACATTGCTCGTTGCTCTGCCATTTGGCGGTTTGTTTGGCATGATAATGTTTGGATTATCTAGAGGAAGAGGTCAATTGTAGTGGCCATCTTTAAGAGAAACCGAGCTTGATACAATCTGCATGAACTTTCGGTCATCAGCTGACATTTGTCTTTCCTCTTCATACTCTTTCTCTGGAAAGTCGTGAATATATTGTCTTTCAATTAGCTTCTCAAGGTGAACAATTGAGATCCTGTTCACTAATGCCACAGGGGTTTCATCATCCAGATCTGTGGAAGCATTAAGTGGACCATTAACGACCCATCCTAACAGTGTTTTCACTGCATATGGGCCATTTCCTTGGCTATTTATAACTCTCCATGGTTCCATAGCCTTTGGAGTATTTACTCCAATAAGACGTCCCACGTCAGCATCCAATTTATTTTATTTGGATGTCCTGCAGATAAGTCCATTTCTTGAGGTCCGCCTGGGTAAGAATGTTTCTTTTGGTAACAGGGATTTTGTTCCGAGTGTAAACCTTGGGCAAGTTTATATATGTGCCATCTTCCATATGTCCCACCTCTAGACCTGTTACCTCAAAACTCCTGAGTGTTTTCTCTGTTCCCATCGTTTGAAGAAGGACTTCAGTTCTCCGTCCTCTAGCACCAAGCTGCCTCATGAGCCCTTCTGTGCAAAATGTGTCGGTACTACCAGGGTCCAGGAATGCATAGGTCAGTATGCTTTTATTTCCATGGCAGAGTTTCACCTTCACTGGCACAATGGCAAGTATGCCGTCTTTACCAGCCCCGATTCCTTCACCTTCTCCTACTGAAACAAGAGCACTGCTGATGGATGTCTCAACAGGCCTTGCTCCCCCACTCTGCCTTATCCTGTTTAAAGTTCTCAGTTTCAGGCTTTGTGGCTCTTTTAATGTGCAGAATAGTTGGGTGCTTAGCATGACAGATTTGACAGGTCATTTTCCTGTTACAGTTCCTGTTCAAGTGCCCCACTTTCAGGCAGCCAAAGCATAGTCCTTTCTCTTTCAGAAACTACATTTTAGCTTCATGAGATATTGAATGTATTTTATGGCATTCAGCTAAAGGATGTTTACTTGTACAAAAAGTACATGAGGTGTCATTGTTAGTGGAGGAAATGTAGCTTTTAACAGGATATTTGTCTTCTTTGAGTTTCTCTGCACGGCTGTCTGACACTATAGCCACTGTGGTTGCAAAACTGCTCCCTTTGCTCTTATTTCGATATGAATCAACAAGAGTCTTGGTCTTGAAAGCCGCCTTTGTACTGTTAAGTTGACGTGAATGTCACCAAAGAGAGGGTCTTGAAGTATTATAGCTTGTTTTTCAATAAATACAACAAGGTCATGTAATCTTGCTCTTTGATGGCTCTGCTCCAGAATATCACAAGCTGCTGTTCTCCACTTCTCAGTTAGTTAGCTTTGAAAGAATGAGCCGTAGGTTGGATGGCTGGTCCAGCTCCTCCATGTCCTGCAGTCATTGCATTACAGCAGCCTCTCAGAAAAAGTACATAACAGTGCAGTGACTTTCCATCCTCTGCCTTTATAGTGTTCTAGTTGAGAGCTTTTCCCATATATTCGTTTGCTATCTTGAGCTCATCTCCAAAATGCACTTTTAGCAGTCTCTTAGCTTCAGCAAAGCCACTATTAGCATCCATGTGAAGGCAGCTTCTCACCAGTTCCCTGCAGGATCCCAAAGTATATTGTTCCAGGTAATATAATCGATCCTGGTTACTGGTGGTTTTCTCCTCAATGCCATGTTGAAATGCCCTCACAAATATTTGATAATACAGGGGATTGCCATCAAAGACTGGGATTTCCCTAGTGGGCAGTGATGCTTGTTTTTGTTGAAGTACAAGTAAATTAACAATGTAATTTAGTCTTTGCATCACAGTCAGGAAATTGTCATTAGTATTTGTGCCTGTAATTCCTGCATCTCTAGCTGTGTGTTGAGAGTTTTGGTTTGTATTATCAATATTTTCTGGTGGTCTTGGTTGTTGGTGTAGAAGCCTTTGAAGTGGTGTCTTGGGAATGGCTCAGAACTCAGCAAAGAAAATTGGGGACGGCTCTGCATCCATTGACATATGTGTTTTTAATCTGTAGTCCTTTAAATAGTCATTCATGCCATCATATTTGCCTTGTGTTGGATTTTGTGAACCAGTCTCAAAGTGCTCCAGTACTTTCATTTTTGCATCGGATTCAGCTAGGCTGGCTTCCATTTCTATCCGTTGGGATCTAGCTTGCAGTTGAGCCTTTTCCATTTCAAGTGCATGCTTTTCTTTTAATCCTGCTGCCCGGGCAAGGAGGGCAGCTCTTTCTGTGGCCATTTTGAGGTGGATTGAGGAAGCAGAAGAAGTTGCTGATCCTGCTTTTGAGCTCCTCCTGGTTGATGCATTGGAAACACTGTCATGGGGTTCAATCCGTATCTGAGGATCCATTTGAGAGCTTTTCCACATTTCCACATCCTTAAGGAAATTCGTGAATGCAGACATTTTTGGTTCATACCAATCTATTCTCTCAGTTTCCCTTATTTCCTCAGATAAAAGCATTTGAACCATTCCATGACATTCCATAAATTCATTGAGTAACATCTTGAACGTTGCAACAGCTTCATCCACCTTTTCTATATTTCCACCTCGCACCAGTAATGGGTTAATTTCATTCATTCTGCGGGTGCATGCTCCAAGTTTTCCTCTTCGCGATTGGCTGAGAGTTTTAAATCTCTCCTCTGCCATGACAACATCAGCTGGAGGTATATCAGGATCCATTGTTTATTTTATTTTTTCTTCACTTAATCCACATGAAATAAAGTCATTAATATTTCCAAGAACAGCTCTTCGCGAATCCTGTTTTTGTGCCAAACGTTCCTTTAACGTCCGCTTCCTTAACTGCGTGATAGTTCGTTAATGCATTTAATTGTTTAAGCATTCCAACAGCAATTGCGGATTATCTTCAGTAAGCATCAGGATATCACTGGATGGATTTCCCGTTTCGTTTTGTCAAACATCCGTAACTATGCACATATCAGTACTTGCATTGTTTGACGAAGCGATCCCGTTGTAAACAGCGTTTCATTCATAAGTTCCGGGCCGGCATGGTTTACTCACGGCCTCCTCCTCGGCACTTTAGAACGTCCGTTCGCTGTTTCCAAAGCAGAGCTGAAATCCACACGAATCCTGTGCTTGTCCTTCGAAGTTTTTATCCACAGTTTACGGAGTATTTTGACTAATATGGTGGCGTCTTGATGCTTGTCTACAATTTAATAGCCACCTCTATCGGGGTTGTGGGTTTTGACGCGCCGCTCTTTGTTTCCAAACAATTCAGCGGAGATCGTAGTTGAATCAGATGAGCTTTATTCATTGATCCACACGGCACATACAGGAGGACACATTTCTTCGCTTCATAGTAACTAAAAAGTGTATCATTTTACAAAGTAACAAAAATAACACGGTCAAAATACTTTTCCGTTTCCCCGTCTATCACCCCCAGCTGTGTCCTATCAATCTACCATATATAGGCATAGCCATGCACGTGATACTGACGCACATATAACAAATAATAAGTGAGCCTTAAATTAATGCATTTTAAACCATAATGTGACTCACAAAAATAGCCGATAATTTACAGTATAATCTAATTTATATTATTATTAAGCCTAACATTCAGACAATAATAACAAAAGGAAAAATGGCTCTAACAGTAAGTGTTAGGCTTACACTGACACTTTTACAGTCATTGCTTTCTGACGGACTTGACCCTTTTTCTTCAGGTTGCATAGGGAAAATTAGTAGCAGTCTACTGCCATTGTGGGCGGTGTCCGTCAAACAAAAAACGTAGAGCAAATCAGGAACTGAGAATTTAGTCCAACTTCCTTTTCAATCATACTCTCTCACACACATAACTATTCTTATGCACACACCCTATCATTCTGTTTTATACACATACTGTAGAGTTATATTTGTATTTATTCATGTTAGCAAACTATGGATAAGCTTAAAATGAGAATAATTTGGGTAAAACTGTGAGCTGCATTTGGGGCCTGTTGACATGTGTTTTTGAGGACAAAGGAAGATGGGGGAAGGGGAGAGCATGTCCTGATTTGCATTCAACTTAGATCTAGCTGCAGTGTTTGTGAGGTTAAGAGAGGTCTCTTGGGTTTCTCTGGTGCTTATCAATAGTAGCAGTTAAGTGAATACTGTTCAAACAATACCTGTGTTTGTGTTTTATATTGATTTCTCTGTTTTATCCTTTCATAAATGTAAGGACTACAAATGGCTATAAACATTCTGGGCTGGTTGGAGTAAACAGGGTTTTATGGCTCTGTGGGGGAGGTGTAGGTATGCAGGCCTTGAGACCTTTTGTTGTAAAGTGAGCCTGTTTGGTTTCCTGCTGCGTTGCGTCTCCCAATGAGATGACCTGAAAAGATGACCAGCTGACCTAACACCAAACCCCTCCTTCTTACTCTGGTATATCTCCGGTGGATCCCTGGCGTTCGGCCTCTTCTTCACATGCTGCCCTCGGGTGAAAGTAGCTCTGTAGTATGCGGACTAGAGCAGGAGTAAGCCGGCATTACTCCTTAAGCATTGCAATATAACTGTAATATATCATGTTGTATTGTAATGATTGTATTGCATTGTCATATTGCCATTAAAGTAGATTATTGTTAACGGTTACTTTGTAGCTATGGATTCCTTCCTGTATTATAACCAGCTTCATAGGAACGCGCGGAGATTTGAAAAGCGGACCAGTTATCCCTCCAAATCTCTAACAAAATGGTGACCCGACGTCTAGAGATAACGAAGCGGAGGAAGAATTCAGACGCTTTCAAACATCTCAGACAATCAGCAGGACTCTGCAACTTTGCAAATAAGGTAAGCAGACGATGAAAGTCGCCTGTCTGTAATTGGATACGCTAAAACTTTAGGATTGTCTGTAGGCGTTTCACAGTGTTTTTATAGTTTAAATGGAATATACAATGCATATTTTACTATGTTAGGAAAGTTATATACAAAACGTAAACGTGGATCGACAGGTAGACGAAAGTCCTGCGTGACGTGAAATAGAGCAGTTTGGCGCGGATCTGCAGGTGTTTATTCCTGAGTGGCGTAGAAATGGTGCAGTTTGTGTGAATGCGAGGTTTGAATCCTGCACGGCAAAACCTGAAAACTCGATATATCAGATCGAGTCGCCGTTTAAAACTGGGGTTTAAATAACAGACCAATGCTAAAAGCTTAAAGCCAGAGGTCTGTTATATATTAAACCAAGGTAGAGCGTTTCCCTTTGTCTGGAAACTTCTGCTGCTGCCATCTAGTGGCTGAAAGGGGGTATCACACCCTTGAAACTTCTGCTGCTGCCATCTAGTGGATGAAAGGGGGTATCACACCCTTGAAACTTCTGCTGCTGCCATCTAGTGGCTGAAAGGGGGTATCACACCCTTGAAACTTATGCGAGCTTAGAGTTTAATCATTACATTGCTGGCCGGTATTGTTTGGTAAACTGGTACAAAACAATAAGGGATTGAACATTTTTTACAACGACAGCACCAGGAGATGAGTAAACTCAAGAATCTGTAGAGTGTAAATACATTGTGCAAAACACATTTTACACTCGAACTGTTTGCAAATGTAGACAATATAAATAAATGTTCAGAAAGAAGACATAGGCCTACACTTGATTCAAATTTCATTACTGTGATCCGATTGGTGTGCTCTGCAGGTTTACTATTGTTCGAAGTAACAGTGGGATTTAAAATGAGAGAAGATATGGAGATGTTCTTTCATAGTGTGTGGAATATGTGATGCTGGAAACATGTAAGTATTTCAGAGTTGTGTTGGGTAAATATGTAACAATGGATGAAACAATTTTTGGAGTGAGTTTTTGTAATATCATAAGTAGACATTAATTATGTTGTTTAGATGGCATTTAACAACTAAGACAGATAGTATGATTAGAAAGAGACAGAGTGGAAAGGGTTAGATTTATTTAACATCAGTGTACTAGACTTCTTATAGGTAATGTGTACCGGGACCTGGACTCCCCCTCTGAGTTAGAAAGGCTTTGATCCCGACCCTCCAAGCAGACAACGAGACCTAACCCAACAGGAGACTCCTCCTTCTCCATCGTACAGACAGAGAACCAGAGCTGAACCAACAACAACAACAAGACTACATCAAGACTGCAGCCAGAACTATCTCCACCTGTGGCATCCAGAACCAAACCAGCATGCTGACATACAGAGAGATACTCTCATCGGTCCCTCAAACAGGACATGAAGTTCCAAACTGCGCTGCGAGATTTGGCACAATAGACATGAGAGCAGAATCCGCCCTCCATAAAAACAGCAGAGAGACTGTAAAGGAGGAGTGCAACAACAGTGGCATGATGGGGCTGCAGATGTGACTGGGCCAATGGCTGCCTACAAAAGTTACAGTGGATGGATTCAACAGCTGATGGACTGAAGAGAAGACAGAATCAGAGGAGTTGGCATGGTCGATTAGAAGTGAGGAGGCCGGGGTCACGGCTTGAGAAAACCAGGGGAGGAGGAAAGGAGAACGGGAATGAGTGAGTTACACATAAACACACTTATTCACGAAACGCACATTTAAATAACTTGAATTAACTTCATAAAGACAGAAAGATTTATTAATCATTTGGTAAATTAAAAATAGCAGTAAAGAGGAAACTATTAAAGTAAAATGATAATCATCCTAAAACACACTGACAGAGTATAACCATATTCTTCAATATTTTCATCATGTTAACAATTCATTCTTTAAGACATTTTTATTCACGTGTGAATAAAGTAGTGATCTCATTGGTTACAATATTGATCACCATTAAAAGGATAGTTTTAGGAACCACTCTATAGGACAAATCTTTGTTTGTATTAATGGCTAGTGCCAAGCCACATATTAAATTCCAATCTAAAGTGTTGGTTTCACCATTGTGGCATAGTTATTACCAGACTTCGGTTTTAAATCCTTGATAAAGGAGGGAGTAATTGTTGCATGTTCAGACACCCAGGTTCCACACACTGCTAAAGAGTTTAACATCGTTTTTTAAGTAGACCAGAATTATAATGAGCTATGAAATGCAGAGCGACACAGATCCTAGTAATGTTTTGACTCAAGATAATAGTTATGTACACAAGTTTCTGAAATAGATCATTAGACATTTTAATTAGTAGTGGTACTCGAAGGAAGTGAGTTTTGTACCAAGTTTCAGGAAAAGTGGGAGGCGGAAGTCCCAATGACAAGTGAGAATCATCTTGAAAATTATAGTTGAAATCGTGACATATTTTTGTAGACAAAGGATACTGGCCTATGCTGAAATGTCAAAGTCTCTGCAGAGCACGACACATGGCCAAAAAAGACGGAGACCAACTGACCTTTGACCCTGACCGACAGTGTAACTTGACAAGGCACTGTGGATGACTGACTCTGGGGTGAACCTGACCAAACTTGACATGACAACCAGACAGTGTGAGTGTGAATGTATGCCGGCATGTGATCAGTGTAACTGCATGATTCTAAAACAATAACTAACCAAGCATGTTTTTGGACTAACATATTATTTTGGAGCTCCAAGGGAAACGAGAGGTTTCCTAAAAATTCCACAAAAAGGGGAAACCGCACATGTGATATTTTCCTCTCACATGAGTTGGCGGTTTGCAAATGTAAAAGCTGAAGATTCTGTTTCTTTTAGGCCTGAAGGACGGAGAGGAACACTTCTTTTCACTGAAGTGTTCACTGTGGAAATAATGATAATAATGTTCGTTATGTCCCTAACCAATTACCTGACAGTTTTTGTTCCCCTCCCATTACAGGCTTTTGTTACACATGATTTCATGTGTAAAAAGGGGGAGTGAGTAAGTATAATGTATAAATGTCAACATGGCTGTAAAATTCACAATTTACATTTTTTAAGGATTGAGCATTGAATGTAATTAACCTGCTCCATATCTGGGGATAAGATACTGTTTGATGAATGTTGAGATGTTTCTAAATATTGATTTGAATTATAACAGGTAACAAAGAAGCAGTGGCCAAGGGGCTACTGTGAAACCGAAGAAGTTGACCTGTGATAATGAAACAATTTTGTAATATTTTAACAGACATTAGAGCAACTGAGGTTTGAAATGTAGAAAGAACATATTACAGTTAAAGCTAAAACATAGTAGTGTATTGAGACAGAATTTAATTTAGACAACATCCTGTAACTAGCCTGGTAAAGAAGTAAGAGCCATATACTTTATTATTTAGGTCATTATAGGGATATACATTTCATCTAAATTTATAATAGAAAGACATTTGATGACAGTTTGTTGGAATTCTGTATTCATTTTTTCAGCGTGATAATATCTAAGCACTGACAGGTGGAAGCAGTATCACCAGGAAATCATTCACTTTGTTAGCATCGTGATTTTGGTTGTTTTTGAATCCATAACATTAGTGTGTTTCTTTACCAGAAACATTAGCAGTTCATATTATATTTGGATTTTAAATAGGATTTCATTTAAAAATAAACACAGATGCTTGTCAGAAATTCAGAGCTATTGAAATATGTTATTTAGTTTACCTAAAGATGTTGAGGTTCTTATTTAGTTGGCACAATCCAAGTATTAAGATTCTGAAGCTGTACTGGCAGATAGGAGGTCTACAATTAATTTGGAAAACCTGTTCACAGACGGCTGTTGTTTCAAGACACCCCACCAAGAGGCTCCAAGTGGGTCAAAACAGCTGAGCGTAGGCTTGAGGGAGTTGTATCAGATTTCTCCACACAGGTCACCGGCGCCAAAAGGGGGACCCGAGAAGCACGAGGACAAAGTGGCTCAACCCCAGGCTCTCCGACCCCGACCGAGTGACCCAGCGGACCTCTTATGCCGTCTGCCTGGGAGAAAAGGGGGACAGCTCGTACCACGGGAGCCAGTGTGCGGCGGGGAAACCACCTACTAGGACCAGGGGACGACATCAGGACGGACGTGGCCCTGGCAGACGTGGACTACTCGGAAGCAGCAGACTGGAGGAGCAGGACCCTGGAGACATCCTTACAGCAGACGACCCGGGAGGCATCATCAGCGGGCCGGAGAAGGAGGACCCTGGAGACATCTCTACAGCATCGACCCGGAAGCCGCCATCAGCGGGACGAGGAGGAGGAAGACATCTCTCTAGCAGGCAGCCCAGAAGCTGCTGTCAGCGGATTTGGGGAGACAAAGACACGGCAAGCCGGGACGGCGCAGCAGAGGAGTCTACTTTGCTCTGATCAGTTCTACCCGTGAAGGGAAAGCTGCATCTCCCCCTCCCTATTAGCTGTCCTTGTGGGCTATTCCTCGGGGGGGGGGCTGATGATTCTAGCACTCAGCTACCCCCTCATGGTTCCTTCACTGCCATGGAAAGTGGTGTTCGGTCTCCATGAAGGTTTCAAGTACTCTGAATACCAGCTTCGGATGGATTTACGGACACAGTAGAAAAGAATGACCGTGGGTATATTTCAAAATGCCTTGTCTAAGTTTATCTCTGGAGAAGGAGATAAAAAGGGGGATTTGTAGAGTTATATTTGTATTTATTCATGTTAGCAAACTATGGATAAGCTTAAAATGAGAATAATTTGGGTAAAACTGTGAGCTGCATTTGGGGCCTGTTGACATGTGTTTTTGAGGACAAAGGAAGATGGGGGAAGGGGAGAGCATGTCCTGATTTGCATTCAACTTAGATCTAGCTGCAGTGTTTGTGAGGTTAAGAGAGGTCTCTTGGGTTTCTCTGGTGCTTATCAATAGTAGCAGTTAAGTGAATACTGTTCAAACAATACCTGTGTTTGTGTTTTATATTGATTTCTCTGTTTTATCCTTTCATAAATGTAAGGACTACAAATGGCTATAAACATTCTGGGCTGGTTGGAGTAAACAGGGTTTTATGGCTCTGTGGGGGAGGTGTAGGTATGCAGGCCTTGAGACCTTTTGTTGTAAAGTGAGCCTGTTTGGTTTCCTGCTGCGTTGCGTCTCCCAATGAGATGACCTGAAAAGATGACCAGCTGACCTAACACCAAACCCCTCCTTCTTACTCTGGTATATCTCCGGTGGATCCCTGGCGTTCGGCCTCTTCTTCACATGCTGCCCTCGGGTGAAAGTAGCTCTGTAGTATGCGGACTAGAGCAGGAGTAAGCCGGCATTACTCCTTAAGCATTGCAATATAACTGTAATATATCATGTTGTATTGTAATGATTGTATTGCATTGTCATATTGCCATTAAAGTAGATTATTGTTAACGGTTACTTTGTAGCTATGGATTCCTTCCTGTATTATAACCAGCTTCATAGGAACGCGCGGAGATTTGAAAAGCGGACCAGTTATCCCTCCAAATCTCTAACAATACCTATAGTCATTCACATGAACTATTATTACCTCTTATATAAGCTATTATTCCAACCCAGTCTCACGGCATTTCGTGTTATAGTCACACAATTAATTTGATCTATTGATTCGTGTTCACCAACACGATTTTCGTATTTTTTTCGTGTCACACAGAACGATTGTAAAAGCAATGTATTTCTATTGGTAGTACAGTATGTTTCGTGCCTGCACCATGTCTTTTTGTCCGGTCGGGTCTTGGAATACCAGAAGCTGTGTGGTTCATAAAAACATTTTCTTACTCAATATCTTACCCTAAACCTAACCCTATCCCTTTTATTTTAAATTGTATAATGTCGGAGTTTTTCTGCCGTCAGCGAGGAAAAGAAATGGGGCTCAGAGCCTCAGAATACTGAAATCTGTATTTTTTGTCATCTTTTTTTCCTTCTAATTTGTTATTATTTGGTGCTGGCACGAAACATACTACCAATAGAAATACATTGCTTCTAAAATCCTTCTGTGTGAGAATACTGAAATCTGTATTTTTTGTAATCTGTTTTTCCTTCTAATTTGTTATTATTTACGTTGCTTTTAAAATCGTTCTGTGTGACACGAAAATAAATGGCGAAATCGTGTTGGTGAACACGAATCAATAGATTAATTTCGTGACTATAACACGAAATGCCGTGAGACTGTGTTGATTATTCGGCCTTTCATTCACTGCTATTCTATTTTACATATATGACTATTGTTATTAATATGAAATACTATTCCCTCTTACATAGGTTATTATTCTGTCTTACATACATTGTTTACCGATTACACACATACTACTATCCTCTTTCACATACACTATTATAATGTTCTATTAGATTAGAGTTGTTTGTGAAAGACGATAGTGGTGTGTGTACGAGAGTATGATGGTGCGTTTAAGAGATTTTGTTTTTGTGTGTGAGAGAGAATAGGCGCATTCACACCGCAGTACTTTTCCCACAAAGGTTCATGAGAACTTAGTTCATGAGAACTATTTTGTCGCGTTCACACCAAAAATAGCCGGTACTAAAATTAGTTCATGAGAACCTTTTTACCCCCACGAAAGTCCCTGCTAGAGAGCAGGGACTTTCGTGCGGCTCTCTTGTGAGAAAAGAGCTATATTTCTGATTGGCTGGGCGGATTGCAAACCACGCCCCGTAAAACTCCCAAAAAGTTTTGTGAAGCCGCCATTTTATTATCCTCGCATTATCATTATTAGCATTAACATTAGCCCAGCGCAGAAACGCAGAGAGACTAACTTATGGCAACACAAACTAAAACATGGGAGCGGTGGAGATGAGGAGGTGTCGGCGTTCTGGCGATTTACTCGGAAGGCTTCAGTAGAAGCTGCTGGGACTTCCAGCAGCTTCTACTGAAGCCAGTCCCCAACTCCGGGGACTTCCGGCCGGGGACTTTGGGCGGAAAGTATACACCGTGAAGTGGTTTGCGGCCTGCCAGTAAACCCAAAGAAGAAGAAGTGACGTCAGCGGCTTCATTTGCCTAATCCACCCCCAGGGACTTATTCCGGTGTGAACGCGATCTGTACTTAGTTCATGAGAACTAAAGAGTTCTCATGAACTAAGTTCTCATGAACCTTTGTGGGAAAAGTACTGCGGTGTGAATGTGCCTAATAGTTATTTATGTATGATAGTATGATAGTAAAGGAAGGAAGGAATGACAGTATGTTAAAGACGGTATGATGCTGTGTGTGAAAGAGTCTGGTGGTGTACATGTGAGATTCTGATATTGTTTGTAAGACCAAGTTGTGAGCTAGACGGCCTCTCATATGGTGGCCTGGATCACAGACTACCTCACCAGCTGACCTCAGTATGTCAGACTGCAGGGCAGCGTATCTGATGTGCTGCTGAGCAACACTGGAGCCCCCCAAGAAACTGTGCTGTCACCATTTCTGTTCACCCTCTACACCTCCGACTTCCGCTTCAACTCCGGGTCATGCCACCTACAGAAGTTCTCTGACGACTCCTCTATTGTCAGCTGCATCACATATGACAATGAGGAGGAGTACAGGGCCCTGGTTGAGAACGTCATAGGCTGGTGTGACAATAATCACCTCCAGCTCAACATCAGCAAGACTAAGGAGCTGGTGGTGGACTTCAGGCGGAGCAGGGAGAGGCCTCTGACCCCCATCACCATCAGGGGGGAGGATGTGGAGGTGGTGAACAGCTACAAGTTCCTGGGAGTGCACTTGAACAATAAACAGGACTGGACAGACAACACTGATGCTCTCTTCAGGAAGGGACAGAGCAAGCTGTTCTTCCTGAGGAGGCTCAGGTCATTCAATGTGTGCACAAGGCTGTTGCAGATGTTCTACCAGTCTGTGGTGGCCAGTGTGCTCTTCTTTGCCGTGGTGTGCTGGGGTGGAAACACAAACACTGGGGACACTAGGGTCACTGGCAGGCTGAACAAGTGTGGAGTCTATTTTCATATAACATTACAAGACTGATTATTATTATTACATTATATGCTTATTGTGCTCATGAGATTGCTATGACTATAGAATAAATAGACACAATCACTAATCCCAGATTCTGATGGGTTAGATAGATACCAACGAGGGGAATAGTCAGAAGAAAGTTTAGCTTGCAATATTGAAAGTATCAAGGTCGAGTGCAGAGACTGAGAGAGCACAAAGAGGTAGTCAGAACAGCACATCGCACCGGCCTTCACTTTGTATGGGAGCCGTGCTCCCCCGCAAAGCTAGGAAGCAACATTATGGTTTCCCACTATATCTGAAGAAACGTTAGAGAAAACAAATTAGTAGGATGGTGCCAGAGTAGGGAGGGACTTCCACAGGCCGGCCGAATGCTGATTGGAGGATCGTGTTGCCAAGAGACTCTATCTGAGTCTGCGCACCAACCAAAGAGAACCAAGTCTAAACCGTGGTATCTCTTCAGCTAGTCTTGACCAATCATAAATGAACGGGCAACGCCCTGTGTAATAAAATGTATTGTCGCACAAGGTTCGAGGCTCTTGACGGATTTGGTGGTTACAGATTACAGCTTTGCTGCCTGTGATTCCCAAATACGTGATGAGTCGTTGGCCAAGTAAAATATATATTTTGCTCTCTTTACAATAAATAGTTAAACTTAGAAGTTGTCTGTCTTTTCTGGAATTCTGAACCCAACAAAATGGTGACCCACGACGTGGTTCCAGAAAGACGATTGGGAACTCCCGTCTTCGAGTCCGAGGGACTGAAGGACAGCGGAGACCTCCTCCGGATTCCTACAATACTCACAGGGCCAAAATCAAAGGTAAGCAGAAGCCTGTTGTATGACTACCAAAATTCTGCATAGGTAGAATAGGACTGTTAGAACTGTGAGTGTTGGTGGATGAACAGAGGAGGTAATGTAAAACATATGAGACAACTGAAGTGTGGGGGGAGCAAGGGATATATTTCTGATAAGTGTGCACATGATTTAGGTGTCCGGAACCTATGACAAAAATGGAAAATTCAACATAAGAGTTTGGCACCTATGTTAAAATTCAACATAAGAGTTTGGTACCTATGTTAAGAATTAGTGATCGATATAAGAGTTTGGTACCTATGTTAAGAATTGAACATAAACATACGAGTTTGGTACCTATGTTTAAAAATTCAACATAAGACTTTGGCACCTATGTTAAGAATTAAAAACATGAAAACATAAGAGTTTGGTACCTATGTTAAATGTTAATGTGGTAAACATAAGAGTTTGGGACCTATGTTACACATAAGAGAATAATAGGGCAAGTGATTGGATTTAAAGTAAGATATCTATAGTAAGTGAATACTTTTTACGGAGAGCCTGTCAAGACGGCATAGGTTTAACACTAGAACCGCCAACGGGTACATTTTACCCGCAGCTGTTCTTTGACTGTAGGCCTATGTAACTTTTTTTCAATAACATATTAAAGTCTCCCAGTCCGTGACTTTTCCTGAAAGTGTGTTATGTAGCACCCTCTGTTGTTAACAATTGTCAATATGAAGTCAGATTGAAAAACTCGCCAAAAAAAATGCCATTTATACCTATATCCGCCAGCGGGTAATATTTACCTCATAGAAAATGCAGCGTAAACATGACGTGTTGCTATAGCAACGCCTTTTGTCTACTGCGGTTCCTTATAGATTGAGAGAGAGATAAATAGATAGATATTTGTAGAGTTATATTTGTATTTATTCATGTTAGCAAACTATGGATAAGCTTAAAATGAGAATAATTTGGGTAAAACTGTGAGCTGGATATGGGGCCTGTTGACATGTGTTTTTGAGGACAAAGGAAGATGGGGGAAGGTGAGAGCATGTCCTGATTTGCATTCAACTTAGATCTAGCTACAGTGGTTGTGATATTAAGAGAGGTCCCTTGGGTTTCTCTGGTGGTTATCAACAGTAGCAGTTAAGTGAATACTGTTCAAACAATACCTGTGTTTGTGTTTTATATTGATTTCTCTGTTTTATCCTTTCATAAATGTAAGGACTACAAATGGCTATAAACATTCTGGGCTGGTTGGAGTAAACAGGGTTTTATTGCTCTGTGGGGGAGGTGTAGGTATGCAGGCCTTGAGACCTTTTGTTGGAAAGTGAGCCTGTTTGGTTTCCTGCTGGCCAGCGTTGCGTCTCCCAATGAGATGACCTGAAAAGATGACCAGCTGACCTAACACCAAACCCCTCCTTCTTACTCTGGTATATATCCGGTGGATCCCTGGCGTTCGCTCTCTTCTTCACATGCTGCCCTCGGGTGAAAGTAGCTCTGCAGTATGCGAACCAGGGCAGGAGTAAGCCGGTATTACTCCTTAAGCATTACAATATAACTGTAATATATCATGTTGTATTGTAATGATTGTATTGCATTGTCATATTGCCATTAAAGTAACGGTTACTTTGTAGATATGGATTCCTTCCTGTATTATAACCAGCTTCATAGGAACGCGCGGAGATTTGAAAAGCGGACCAGTTATAGATAGATAGATAGATAGATAGATAGACAGACAGATAGACAGACAGATAGTTATAGATAGTGTAACATCTTGGAGAATACAAGATATTGGATGACTGAGCTCACGTTGAGGACGTAATGCATGTGTGCAGGTTACGTGCCAGTTGAATAAAAATGGACACTCTGAATGAGAGAAGTAGTCCGCGTCGTCTGTTTGTGTAGACAATTATATGTCCATAGAACAGAACATTACAGATAGTTATAGATGGATAGAGAGAGAGATTTGTACCTAAACAAAACACAAGTCTAACACCAAGCGTTTAAATCAGCATTCTTAGCGATATTTTATACTTCATGCTATCTGCACAAACTATATCATATGAAAAGCTGAGAGTCCACAGATTCTATTAGTATAAGTTTCATCCCTGTGCGATCAAAACTCACTGTTCTGTATGATAAATAAAATAACATTGTACCTTGCAAACAGGGTTCGAGTTATAAACTGAGCTCTATGGGGGTCTTTAAAACTAACGCATGCCTGCGCCTGCACGCGCGCACGTGCAGGCGCGCACGCACACAGGCATAGATTGCGCAATAATGTATTGCGCACCTTGGAGGTGCAGACTCCAACTGATGGTATATATTGCACACCCTTGAGAGTATACAATTAGTGTCTGATGTGTTAGGGCTTCAAAGATAATTACAAAATCACAAAAACTCAGGAACTCTGTACTTGTGGAGCGTCACAAACAGCGCCTCCGTTTATTAGGTTTTACTCTCTCCCCACAACTTCAGGACAGACTGCGCATGCTCAAACACATGCACGCGTACACAATCAATAACAACGTAAGAGCTATACAAATTAAATTAAATACAAAAATTAGCTCTCACAGATAAAACGAGAGAGAGACTGACTTCACTTTACGTGGTCCAACAAACACACACACACGCACACACAGACACACACGCACCTTTACGCAGATAAAATAGCCCAAAGTGGTCTGTTTTCAGCAGGCTGTGGTCGCGGTCCTGGAACCCATGATGTGGAAGTCCGATGTCCTTTATTTATCCACGATTGGATGAATGGGAAAGGGTCGAATTTGTTGATAGGAGGCCCATTTAAGTCCACAAACAACAATGTGTTGAGGCTTCTGGCTCGCAGCCGGTTCCTGGTCTTGCAGTCGGTGTCATTGCATGCCGAAAAGCCCCTCTCGCACTCTGCAGATGTCGGAAGAACAGTGTTGCTCGCCACTATCATTCTTTTCAAGGTTTTACCATGATGTTCCTTGTCTTGTTGTTGAAGTTTCCAGTCTCTGAACTCACTGACAGCTTCAGTTGCGGACTCTCCGAGAAGTTTAGCAAACTTCCCCACCTCCCTTTCTCTAAACAGAACAAGCTCTGTCCTCTCTTTTGGCCAGAAGTCCTGATCCAGAGGCTTCAACATAGTTACCAGCTCACTATCGGGGAGACGCCTGGTGAGATTATCAAGGATTGACTGGTAAAATTGGGACTTCTTTACTTTAGGTTGAGTTTCTCTAATATCAACCCCTTTGAACTGGCCGCTTGTTATGCCCGCTTTGACTTTTAGTTCAGTTTTCCCATCGTTGTCCTTCATGGCAGAGAGCACCTCGATCGTCTGATGTATGTAGCGGCTTGCATCAACCAGGGACGTGTCGCGTTTCTGTAGTTTCAGGGAGAGACTTTGTAGTTCACGTAACACGTCTTTCATTGTCGCTAAATCAGTGAGGAATCCAGTGGATGTCAGATGCTTTAGTAAACCAGTGTACTTGGCTTTCTCTGCACCGGAACGTGAGCCATCTTCACTAGCAGATTTAAAGTGATGTGCTAACACTGGGAAGTCCTTCAGCACAGCTTTGACAGTGTTGTAACTGCTGGAAACCCATCTAATTGTAAAGACTTGTCCGATTTTCAGAATCTGCATGTTCAGTTCCGCAGCCGCTTCCTCTAACTCCCTGGCGTTTTTCGTGGACTGGTGGTAAAGAGAATAGAGTTTAGCGAGGAAAAACTCTAAATGATTACAGCCTGCCACAGCCTTCAATGAATCATTCACCGCTAATTCCAAATGATGAGCTAGACAATGAACTGCCTGAAGACGAGGGAAATCCTTTTTCAGCCTGGCTATGAGTCCATTCTGTCTCCCGGTTAGCACGGCAGCACCGTCTGTGGCTATGCTAATTAGGTTTTTACGAAGAAACTCTTCATCCATTCCCCCCGCCTGGAGGCTGTTTTTCAGTGCGCTACACAGCGACTCTGCATCAGTGCCCTGGTCCAGTTCAACAATGTCAAAATACACATTGTCCATATCTCCATTCCCAGTGACATCGCACCTGACATAAATAATCATGTATGCGCGTCCATGAATTGTGCTTTCGTCTAGCGTTAGACTAATACGGGAATCAAGTGATTTGATATTAGAAATACATTTCTTTTTCATCTCTTGTGCAATGTGGTCCACAATCTGGGCACATGAATGATCGGATCTGTGAGCAGGGCCGACTGTCGCACCATTCATCTCATTAAGTTGCATAATGGGTTTCAATTTTGTATAAGGCAACCTTTCTTTAGCGACAGTATAGGCTGCCCTGAACGAACTAGCTGTCTCATTAAACAGGCTGGAGCTGAGTTCTGCAACTTTCTTCGGAAGCACTTGTTTTAGTTTGAGCTCCGCTATTTCAACAGCTCGTTTATGAGCAATAGAGTCGCGGTGTATGTAAAAAAAATTCCGCAACTGCTTCTGCACAGGGCTACTCACAGTCCCATTGATCCAGGCATCCGCCAAATGCATTTTTTCTCCGAAAGTAAGAGAGTCTTGGCTTCCTTACAGACGACGAGGCATCCAAGACCACCCTCATTTGAAAACAGCCAGGTGTTTCTTTCTTTCCAGGATCTCCACCGATTGTGTCCCCAGTTAAGTGGTGGTCCTTCTGTAACAGTACCTCCTGCCTCCTCATGCCGCTCCGCTTCGGAACTTTCTTCGTGTGTGCAGGTGGTCCCACATTCAACAGCATCAGGTCCGCTAGCAAAGACAGCATCCTCCGTAGCTGCAAGGTTAGTGCTAGCTGTCACGCTAGCAGGTGCATTTTGGTTGTCAAAAGCTGTTTTTTGTTTCTTTGTGAGAAAACCAAAACTAGCCAGGCTTGTAGACCCCGTCGGCAGCAGTGGCCTTTTTTTGGGCGGCATAGTACTCGTCTGCTAGCCTACGGTACTCGTAGTATGCAGACCCGGCGCCAGAACAAATCTAAAGGGAGGGCATATGATTTTCATGGGAGGGCACACAAAAGAGTCACGTGCTGCGGGCACAATATATATCAAACAGCAAGGCCAACAGCATCGTGTAAAGACGCACACTTATCGTAAATACATACACAAATAAAGGGCAACATAGAAACCACTTTTGAAACATTGTGTGCGTGGCAGCACAAACACTGGTAAATTACGAGCAAGGCACACTGGTTAAGGATGGCAGCTTCCTCATCGCTGCACTCGGAGAGAAATAGAGACGGAGACGATTAGCTGTTTAGCCCGCCTTGGGCATGGTTTATTTTCCTATGCACTACACTCGGACATGCTGTGGAGTGAATCGTGGTCACCTCTGAGAGGGAGTTGGTTGACAGCTAAAAAAGCTATAATATCAACAACAGCTGACACGTAATAACGGCTCCGTGCCAGCTGATCTGAACCAAAGTACTTATTTCCTTATTTGTTTCCTCACGTATCTGTCTCTCTCTCCACAAACTCTCACATGAAATGTGTTCTTTTGATGCGGCATGCCTTAGCAGTCCTTTATCAGTCTGTAATGCGTGTTTCCAGTCGCAAAAACATTTGACAGTAAAAGCCGCATCAGATGAAGACGTATTTACTTTAAACTGTCTACAGGGGAAACAAAAGGCTGCGTCTGCTTAACGAATATTCAAGCCATGGTCTGTTGTGTACCATGCAGCAGCAAAAGTGCGCTTCTTTCCTGAAAACAATCTCCCTGATAACGATCCAGTTTCACCTGGTTGGGTTTATTAACCCCAAGATCATCTGGGGCTGTTGGTCTTTGAGCGGTTGCTGGCCCAATAGTACCTGTTGATGTGCTGCGAGGTAGCGTCTGTAGTGGAGGCACCGGCACGGAGGAGGAGGATGCTGGCGGGTGTGGTGCAGGGTGTGGCAACGCAGGTGGTGATGGTAGGGGCAACAAGGAGCTGTGCCTCAGAGGACAGCGTTGGTGGCAGCCGCCTTGATGAGTCAAGGCTTGGGCTCGCTAACTCAGCCCCGGGGTTTGCCGAGGTCAAGCGTGCTGCTGCAACGGCAGGTGCAGGGTCGCCAGCAGCACCATCAGCTGCAGTTCTTTCATCGCTATTTCGTTTTAATAAATCTTTAGACCTTTTGAGCCAATTTCTGATGTCCATTTTGTAATTCAAATAGAAATGGGATTCTACATAATGCACAATAAACAAATCCAGAATAGGCGGCAGAGTGTGACGCTGTGATTGGTCTAAATGTGGACGAATCACAAATCACAACAGACACATGCCTTTATTTGACGCAGCCTGCGATTTTTTGTTTTAGTAGCCTACTATCTGACATCACATACATCGTAGCATAAAAGTTCACAGTTTATTTATAATTAAAACAATTAAAATTAAAATATTTTTTAAATGTTTATAAATAATAAAATCGTGTTTATTGGGGGAGGGCAGGAATGTCAAATGGGAGGGCCTGGCCATCACTGGCCCTCCCACGGCGCCGGGCATGGTAGTATGTGTGTATCTTGTAAGTAGGCTTGTTTGAGACACATTGCGGCTCGCCTCGAAAGTAGACGAGAGTAGCCGATCGCAGCCGGGGGAGGTGTCACAAAGCTCGTCTTAAGTCGGACAGCTCGGAGTCGGAGTCGGCTTGACTGGCTGGGTTTGCAATGGCGGAAATTGCGTTGGCGTTTTTCGTTGCAGATGAAGTGGATGCAATAGAAATCCCACAATTATTATATCACTACAAATGAATGACTCAAGTGTCAGTTCATTTTTGAAACAAATCAGTACAAGGGGGGTTGAATACATGTAAAAGACAGAACCACTTATTACTTTTCAAAACTACTTCCGTCAGTGGTCTTGACAAGTTTGCATTTATAAAGAATGCACACATGTGTTTATTCGTTAATGTCAGATATGTACTAAGTAAATGCATTTGTTCCTGCTCAAGATTAGATTCAACTTTATTGTTATTGCACATATTACAGGTACTGAGACAACGAAATGCAGTTTAGCTTCTAACCAGGTGCAACAAGCAGTAAAGTGAAAAGTAATGTACACAACCTACAGAATAAAAATGAATTGAATGATGAATAAACAGTGAGG
This sequence comes from Gymnodraco acuticeps, assembly GCF_902827175.1. Taxonomy (NCBI): domain Eukaryota; kingdom Metazoa; phylum Chordata; class Actinopteri; order Perciformes; family Bathydraconidae; genus Gymnodraco; species Gymnodraco acuticeps. The sequence goes on along the minus strand of NW_022989835.1, from coordinate 1,475,868 downwards.
GGTATGAATACACTAGATATCAGCCTGTGAGCAGCATGAACAGTGTGTATGAATATGCTAAGATATATAAAGTATGAAAACGGTAAGCAGTATAGTATAAAATATATAGATATTAATTTCATGATGATAAACATTGTGGAACAATGATGAAAAATGGGAATGGATGTGGCGACGTAAAACTGACACAAAACAACAACAAACTTTTGCCAGCCAATTGGAGAGTTTCATCAGCAGCACGTGGTAAAAACCACCAATGAGCGCTCAGCTCGAGATACCAGCGAGACGTTTCCCATCAAGCATTTCGCTTCTGCAGCCCGTGGAGAGCAACTGCGCCAACTCGCCTCGCCTCGCTCTCAAGGCTGCGGGCGTCTTTGTCCCGCGAAATTTCAAAGTCTCATGTGGGCGGGCCTCCAGAGCAAGTCGGACAAAATGACTAACCATCATGCAACGCACTAGCAAGACGTTGATCGCAACTGCGCAGGTCTGCGCAGGTCTTGCTTGTCTCAAACAAGCCTAATATATTTGAATGTATAAACGTATATAACGGTTCATTCTTCGGGCGCGCGCAGCACGTTCACAGCCTCACAGGCATAGATTGCGCAATATTTTATTGCGCACCTTAGAGGTGAAGTGCAGGCATATTGTCATTCAAGAGAGAATACGATGCGTAGTTCTTTTGGAAAACATTGTGTTGTTTGCCTATTTACCTCGTTAACGTAAATAATACTCATTACATTGAAAAATGCATTATTTGTGATCAAAATAATGGTTGTTGGTAATGTATATTAGCGACCCCCACAGATGTTTGATTTCATTGGGTCCGTGGGAGCTCAGGCACCTCCTTATGGGAGCTCAGCTCCCATTGGCTCCCACGTAACTCGAACCCTGCTTGCAAATCAATAGCGGGTACATTTTACCCGTTGGCGGTTTTAGGTATACAGCTACCTCTGGCGGTTCTAGTGTTAAAAGGGTGATTACGTTAAGTGAGTGACAGCTTAATTGTCTCATTCCTTCCTATGAACTTACTATATTATCCTAAAATGGTGGCAGGGACAGCTTAGGGCATTTCAACAGAAAATATAGCATTTGGGTGCTAAAAATACTTTTTACAGGAAGGCGTGTGGTGCAGTGGGTTGTGCGTTGGTGTTGTGATCAGGAGAGCACAGGTTCAAACCCCACTGCAGTCAGTATGTCGTTGTGTCCCTGGGCAAGACACTTCACCCCAAATTGCTCCTGTGGGGTTGCACAGTATAGAGTATGTAATTCGCTTTGGATAAAAGTGTCTAACAAGTGACATGTAATGTGATACATTGCTAAATGACCAAGATTTGTTACGCTGTTTGATTAAAAGAACAGAACAAATAGATAAGAAATAAGGAGAGGTTTTGTAAAATGGAGAAGTCAGAGTGAAAAGGACAAAGAACGTATACAACAGGGTGTGGCACATAAGAAAGAGAGAGTAATTATAAATTAAGGTTTGGCTTCATATGCTGGACATATTGTATATTATTTTAGTCAGAACTAGAACCACTGTGTTCAAATGTAGAACTATTGCATTTAACACATATTTGTATATTTGACGCATTACACATACATAATTTGGATCAGAAGTACAAAAGGGATTAGTAATTAATCCATAATAATTTAGAATATTTAGAGTGTAAACAGATAGGGAAAAACACATTTTTACACTCAAACAATTTGCATGTCTGGATTATGGACAAGGCATTTAGATAATACGAATAAGTGTTCACTAAAAGTGATAATATTAATAATTATAATAGAAAGAAAACATAGGCCTACTCTTGAGTCAATGTGCATTGTTGTGATCTGTTAGTATGCTCTCTGCTGGTTTTCACTGTTGTTCTAAATAACAGTAGGATTTAAAATATTGGAGAATATGTGGGGATTTTCTTCTTGTGTGAAATATATGGAGATTGAAATATGTTAGTATTTTATTTTATAGGAGAAAATGGTTTAGTGAAAAGGTTGTTTTGAGTAAATATGTTACAAATGGTTGAAATAAAAAATTTTAAAGGAGTTCTGTAATACCATTAGGAGACATTCATTTTGTTGTTAAGATGGCATTTAACAACCAAGACAGACAGTATGATTAGAAAAAGACAGATTGGAAACGGTTGGATTTATTTAACCTCAGTGTGCTAGAATTTCAATAGGTAATGCGTCCCGAGACCTGGACTCTCTCTCTCTGCCTGTCAGACGGCTAAGACCCCGACCCGCCTGAGCAAACAAAGACCTAACCCAAGCAGGAGACTGCTGCTTCTCCATCGAACAGACAGAGAACCAGAGCTGAACCAACAACAATAAGACTGCATCCAGAACTGCATCCAGAACAATCTCCACCTGTGGCAGCCAGAACCAAAGCTCCATAAAGCAGCAAAGAGACTGTAAAGGAGGAGATGAAATGCAAAGCAGTACAAGAACAGTGGCATGATGGGGGCTGCAGATGTAACTGGGCAGATGGCTGGATAGAAGAGTTACAGCGGATGGATTCAAGAGCTGATGGACAAAGGGGGAGGAGTCAGAATCAGAGGAGTTGGTCGAGCAGAATGTGAGGAGGCCGGGGTCACGGCTCGAGATAAACCAGACGAGACGGGAAGGGAACCGGAATGAGTGAGTTTGCACATAAACACACTTATTCACAAACGCACATAAAAATAACCAAATGTAAAGAAATTGAATTGACTTGATAAATAAGTAAAGATAAAAAGATGTATTACCCATGAATTAATCAATTGGTAAATTAAAAATAGCAGTAAAGAGGAAACTATTAAAGTAAAATGAGGAAATAATCCTAAACACACTGAGGGTACTGTGGGATAAAGGGGGAGTAGGGTGACCATATGTCCCGCTTTGCGTGGGACTGCACAGCATTTTCACGACTTTTGGTGCGTCCCGCAAATTGAGACGATGTCCCGCATATTTCATTTTGATTGGCTAAAACACTTTTCTAAAATCAGATTTATCCAATGGTTGTTGAGAAAGCAGGGAAGGCTATCATCACGGGGGTGTGTTTGCTGTCAATCAAACTGTAACACACGGCGGGTGCTGGTCAAGTGTTAACCAATGAGAGTAACTCACTCACACACACCCCCCCCGCGGCCCCGCCCCGCCAAACAACAACAACAACGAAAGTCAGTCAATAACGCAGGCGACGCAGCAGGTTATGGAAAATGGAGGAAACTGAAACTACAGCTAAGAAGAAAAGAAGATGCACATACAACAAAGACTGGGAAGACACTTACCCGTGGGTGAAGCCATGCAGGGTGACTCTCAGAGAGATTTTTGCAATCTTTGCAAGAGTAATTTTTCAATTTCACATGGCGGTGAATACGACGTCAAAAGACACCGAGAATGCGATTCTCACAAGAAACGTGTAGCTCAAAAAGAGACATTCCACTCTATGGAGACATTCCTACTCAAACCAAAAAATGATGGCCACTCAGACAAGGTAACAGCAGCAGAAATAACCAGTGTTACCATAGTGACTGGTAACAAGCTAGCTCCGACCATTTTTCCAGACTGATATAGTAAAGAAAATGTCATGTGGTCGTACAAAAGCAGCGTCCATAATAACAGATGTGCTTGCCCCTGCCTCTATGGAGAGTTGTTTGACAGAGTTAAAGACACCAGTGGTTCTAGGTGACAAAATAGCCCACACACTGTGGGGGGGCCCACCTGTTGTTGCTGTGATGGACAAAACTGAAAGCTATTTTATTTTATGTATTATGTTTTTGTTCCCTCCTGGCCAGTTTTTATTTGTACTTATGGTTTTATTTTATCTATTAATTTATGTTGTGCCTACTTTTACAGGTAATACACGAGTTGAATTAGGAAGATGCATTTCTAAACACTTGAAGTGAATAATGCCTGCTGCCTTGGTTAGCCTTAGTTTACTTTTCTTTATTAAGAGATATGAAATTGTTACTGCATTTTGACTTTCTGTCATTGTCTATTGGATGCTGTTGAATAAACCAAATGAAACAGAATAGCAATAGAGATTTTTCCCGGGGGGGGGGGGGGGGGGGGGGGGATTGAGAAGGGTGTCCCACATTGTCCCACATTGTCCCACACAAACATACTCCTTGTGCCACATTTGGTTTGACATGAGACATGATGGAAGTCTTCACTACACTGTAAGCAGTGGGTGTTTTGGAGTCAAGAGTAGAACAGATTCTTCAATCTTTTCATCATGTGGACAAATTATTCTTTTAGAGTTTTTATTCATGTGTGAATTTGGTAGAGATTTAATTTGTTACACTATTAATCTACAGTTTAAAGGGAGAGTTTTAGTGACCAGTCTATAAAATCAGACAAATATTTATTTATATAGGTCATGTTGAAGGGAAAGCTAGTTATAAGCAAAATAATAGTATTTCAATTTGAGATATTGGTTTCACCATTGTGGCATATATTACTACAGGATAACTTTTTATGGGGAAATAACTGTTGTTTGTAGAGTTTAAAATTAAAATTAAAAACAGCTAATTTAATTTTGAAAAAGCAATATAATTGGGAGTAAAGAAATGTGGGGCCTTCAATCAGCCATTGTAATGGTGCATATTATTGACGACCAATAGGGAGAAGGGGTCACTCAACCCACCCTGCAGTGGTTTTTAAAATCTTACTTGCAGCTTCACAGGGAGCGCACGGCACCAGATTATGAGTTTAAAAGACAAGCGTCACCACCTCCTAATGGACATTAATTTAATTAGTAATGAACTGACATTTAGAGATGTTAAAGAGTAAAAACATACCTACCATAAGTGATAATTCCTAAATTCAACTACAAACCATTGATGAAATGACTTCTGTTTTTAAATCCTTGATAAAGAAAGGAGTGATTGTTGAAATGAATATGAGTTATGAAATACATAGCAGAGCTTTACAGATCTTAATAATGTTTTGACTCAAGAAAATAATTATATGCACAAGTTTCTGAAATAGATCTATTAGACATTTTAATATAGATTAGGTATTAATAAACTGCAGTAGTTGTACTATAAGGAAGTGACATTTTTGGCTAACACATTTCAGGGAATGTGGGAAACATCTGTCCCAATGAAAAATTATAGTTGTAATCGTGAATTAATAAATGATGGCGCTCCATACATCACAGATTTTTGTAGACAAAGGATACTGGCCTATGCTGAAACATCAAAGTCTCTGCAGAGCACGACACATGGCCAAAAAGACTGAGACCAACTGACCTTTGACCCTGACTGACAGGGTTACTTGAGAGAAGCACTGTCAATGACTGACTCTGGGGTGTACCTGACCAAACTTGACTTTACAACCTGACAGTGTGAGTGTATGTCTGCATGTGATCAGTGTAACTGCATGATTTAAAACAATGACTAATCAAGCATGCTTTTGGACTAACACATTATTCTGGGGCTCTGTGGGAAATGAGAGGTTTCCTAAATATTCCACAAAATTGGAAAACCGCACACGTGACCCGTTTCTAATCTACTTGATGATATTTCACTCCCACAGGCAGCGGCGGTTTGCAAAATGTGAAGCTCAAACTAAAATCTGAAGATTCTGTTCCTTTTAGGACTGAAAGATGGAGAGAAACACTTATTTTCACTGGAGTGTTTACTGTGGAAAATAATGGATGTACATTTGTGAATAATGTTTGGTATTTTCTTATAATCAATGGTTACCTGAAGGTTTTCTTCCCATACAGGATTTTGTTACACATGAGTTCATGTGTAAAAATGGGGAGTGTGTGTATAATGTTTTATCAACATGGCTGTCAAATTCACAATCTACATTTTTCATTTAGGGACTGAAAGAAACCTGCCGCCCCAACTCGGATGTTCAATCTGACCATTGATTGACAGTTTTAGAATTAACCTGCTCCATGTCCAAAAGACACTGTTTGATGAATGTTGACATGTTTCTAATATTGATTGAGTTATAACAGGTAACGCAGATGCAGAAGCAGTGGCCAAAGGGCTACTGTGAGAGATGTAATTCCAGAATGGGAATACCAAAGAAGTTGACCTGTGATAATGAAACAATTTTGTAATGTGGATTTTTTTTTTTTAACAGATATTAGAGTAAGTGGGGTTTAAAATGTAGAACGAACATATTACAGTTAAGTTAAGCTAAAACATAGTAATGTAATGAGACCGAATTTAATTTAGACAACATCCTTTCTCTAGCCTGGTAAATAATTAGAAGTAAAAGCCATAGACTTTATTTTTTAGGTTATTATGGGGATAGAAATGAACACAAGACTAGTTTCACAAGGGCAATTTAAATTCATAATAGAAAGACATTTGATGACAGTATGTTGGAATTCTGTATTCATTTTCTCAGCTTGATAATATCTAAGCACTGACAGCTAGAAGCAGTATCACCAGGAAATCATTCACTTTGACAGTATCATGATTCTAGTTGTTTTTGAATCCATAACATTATTGTGTTTCTTTACCAGAAACATTAGCAGTTCATTATTATATTTAGATTTTAAATAGGATTTCAAGGATTTGATTTAAGAATAACAGAAAATCAGAGCTATTGAAATCTGTTATTTAGTTCACCTAAAGATGTTGGAGTTTTATTTTGTTGGCACAGTTCAAGTATTAAGATTCTGAAGCTGCACTGGACAATTAGGAAGTCTAAAATTGATTTAGAAAACATTAACATTAGAAATAATAAGCACACCATTTATAATTTACAGAGATAAGAAAATACGTGGTTTAAACTGAAAATTAAGATGAAGAGAATGTGAGATTTAAAGCGAAAAGTGTAAATGAAAGAGCATGTGTTTGACATGTTAAAGTATGAAATGGTACTAGAATATCTAATGAACAATCAAAGGGCTGTAACTTAATCTTAAATTAACCATACTCGCAGAACACCCCACGGACAGCAGAACTAAATGGTCCCAGGAGGGAGTTTTTAAGCTAAAGACAGACTGATGAGTTTAAAGAATAGAAACCAAATATCAGCAGGTTTTGAAGTAATATTCCTCTGTCCCACAATCAACAAGGATGTGGATGGGGTGACCTAAATCTAGTATAACCAGCAGAGATTCATAAATTACACCAGAGACGCAGTAAAATTAAAAGGTGTGAAAGGAGGGATTTGTGGAGTCTATTTTTATATAACATTACAAGACTGATTCTTATTATTACATTATATGCTTATTGTGCTCATGAGATTAATTCATTTCGTACTTCATAATTTATATGACCAAATATGTATATATGCTGACTGTTATTTTATTCTTATTTTTACTCATCTCCTATTTCATAGTCTTTTATTATTATTATTATTATCATTATTATTTTAAAAAAATGTCTTGAATTTATTTTTGATTGTATTAATCTGTGTGAATCTGTGCTGTCCTGTTTTTCACGCTTACCCTGTTGCTGCTTGTACAACTGAATTTCCCCACGGGGATTAATAAAGGTCCATCTTATCTTATCTTATCTACAACTTCCCACAGGTTCAACCTACACCGGCTGCGGCTGCAGCTGGACCCTTCTCGTAGTTTGGGTGGATTTTCCATATCTCCGGCCCCCCTTGGTCGATTTTGATGATTGACATCTCTTTTTAACCGTCAGAGCCAATATAATCGAGGGAAGTTCCTAAATCCACCTACACGTTACAAAATAAGGAGTGAGAGTGATGCGTAGCCAGAATACCCAAAACAGGAAGCTGTCATACACTCTGGTAGCTATCATAGCAGCTAATATGAACATACAAATGGAATGATGGATTATCAGTAATCATTTCAAAGTGACACAGACACATTGGATTAACCTATGGATTAACCTTCAGCAGCGTTTTTATCGTTTTAATGCCATTGAACACAACTTTTGATCAGAAACAGCAATAGGTAAGACATTTCTCCCATTTTTGCTCCATAAAGCTACGTGTTGTGATGTCTGTGTTTGCTTCCCATGTCACGAGTTCTGATCGCTCAGTGATGATACTAATACCTCTAGAATCTGTGGAATCTTAGTTTACTAGGTAATTTATTGTATTAGTGCAGATCCAATAAGTGATAAAGTAGTTATACCTAGAGTTCTGTGCTAAGTGCGTTAGCATTTTTCCGCTCAGGGCTAATTTAGACGCTTCTTGTGAGACTTGTGTTTTGTTTCAGTAAAACATGTTCATATCGTCAGTTAGCTGAGTTTCTTCCCGTTAAGTGAGTATGACACATTCATAGTTTATTAAATGTTAAGAGGCCCTGAGACACAGTTTCGGAAAAAAAAAGCCTGTAGCCCCCGCCGGCGGGGGCTATGGGTCTTAGAGGGTTAAGTACATTAACATGCAATTTAACACAAATGAAGTCTTTGCAGATATCTTTTGACACGAGGGGATCTTTGTTGAGATAGTGAGAAACACATTTTTCAATTCCCCTGTTTATGTAACACAAACAGAGGAATTGACAATAAAGTTGACTTCGAATGGCCAGTACAGCGACAGTGATTGTCAGAACTGTTTTAAGATGGACTTGGAAAAAATAAGTTTTTCTTTTATAAATAATACCTGCAGACATGTCTTTGTTTGGTTGTGGTTTATATGGTATTAAGTCATATTTGGGCAGACACATATAAGTTGGCGTGAATGGTCAAACCCTCATAGGCAGATGACAACACAAACTGTACGTCCCTCTGCTGGCCTTATGGCGATGCAGATATAGTGTTATCTTGTTTCAGTGAGAAAAGGGGCATAAAGGAATCACACTTATTGTTTCAACATAACAAGGACAATTGTATAGGAATTCTGTTAGTATGAAATAAAGAAATAATCCTGTAATACAGTTAAAAGCAGTATATAAGTTAGAGAAGCAGCAGCAGTGAGACACAGCTCATTTGTCACTTAATAACCCGAGTATTACCACAGGCGATGCTTGCATATTAAAACATACAATTCCTGCTTGTTCAGACAAAAGATACTGAATATCATTAGAAAAAACATAATGCACCAGCTGTTTTACTCGCTATTAAAACATATTAGCATCTGTCTCAAACAACCCATATCTGTCAAACTAACACACACACACACACACACACACACACACACACACACACACACACACACACACACACACACACACACACACACACACACACAACAGGTATTTGTGTTGTCTAACAGCCCTTTTCTCTACAGCTGGATACAAATCCATGTCATGGGGATGTTAAAAGGTCTTGTTTACCTTGATAGAAACCATTTGTTTTATTAGTGACTGCAGCTTGCTCTGTTGTCATGGTGACGGTTCATCTGTCATCACATGAAGGTTTTTAGGTGGTTTATGGGTTTGTGTGAGCACAGTGTGTCTCTGAATGAATGTCAGATTTATCCTTTGTCACACAGAGTTTCTATAGAAGAACATGCGTCAGAGTGAGGAATAATCTAAAAAAAAACGATAACAGTATAAATCTATACTAAATGTGCTTTAGAAAATAATATATTTTAAAGGGGCCCTATTATGCTTTTTGTAGTTTTTCATATCCTGTAGTATGTTATATACTGTAGGTTTTTGTGCATGTAAATGGTCTGCATAGGCTAAAATCCCAAAGTTCCCTCTCACAAACCAAAACAATGAGCATAACAAAATGGGTTGCATACAGTCCTAATAGGTTTAACAGTATTTCTGGTGAAATTATTATTACTCGCCCAAAATATTAAGTTACAAATCCAGAACTGAGAATAATATGTTGTGTATTTTTTGATTAATGTATACATTTTTGTATTAAATCTGAGTTAATATATTAAATTCAATTAGTGTATAATTTATTGTACGACACCAGCATTTTGTCCATTAAGAAACCTCAGAGTAGGCTCAACAAAATAAAACCTCAAAGACCAAAAATGCTCTTTGTTGAACACATCTCAGAGCCAGCACAACAAGCCAGCAACTGTAAACTTTCTTCATGGAGAACTAGTGTAGATCGTCAACAAAATATATTGTTTGTTGACGATCTACAGCAGTCAAATATATAAGAAAATAAGTAGAAAAGGAAATATTGTGTGTAATAAACAATAACAAAACAACCTTTATTGTGAGAGAAAAATATACTTTTATTTTGAAAATGGGGAAAGCATACTGCAAGGATTTAGCTGCACTACCACTGTTATGTGAAATATTACTTTGTTTTACTACTTTAGTAATCCTGGCTGTTAAACCAATGTTGAGAAATACAAAAATATATTTTTTTATACAAAGTATACATGTTATCACTGGCCGCTGCTTCACCTTCTTTTATATGTTCACCTTCATAATGCTGCTAACATTTTTATGACCAGGGATGTTCACTTAATTTGTTTTATTATTGTGTGCCTGCCTTTTTATGTAACATGTTTCTCTGGTAATTTTATTGTTGCCTTAGATCTGCACTGTGCCTCTGCTTTAACAATTTAAATGTCCCCTACTGTGGTAGGAATAAAGGATTTTCTCTGGTCCATGCAGTACAACCACATTTATGTGGTTAAATAGTTTAAGCAGATGCAAAACCAGAATAAAACACAATTGTATAGTATGACTTAATGGCCTATTTAACATTTCTCACACCATTAAACACAGGTAATAATCTGACTGGGTATTTAACTGTTTTCATAAAACTTGCTGTTATACTGCCCAGTTCCCCATTTGTACGCACTGTTAATTTGGGTAGTTAGAGATCTTCTGCCAAGCATGTGGTCCTGCTGATTTCATTTCAATCAGAAAGGACTTCGAGTTTGTTTGATGCGATACACATATTTCATATTCAACTTTAGAAATTAGACCCCATCATGCTGGGATGGATTTAGGGGGGAGGCCGACAGGGAAGGTGAAGCCCCCCCGGGATCTAGACACTGGTGATGGTGAGGAGCTGGACGGAGTGATGAAGATCCAGAGTGATGAAGGGTGCTTGACTGGGCCCTGGATCGGATGAACTGGAGGTGAAAGGGGGAGGGAGGGCTGCGTCGATTCTCCTGAAATGACAGCTGACAGGGGAGAAGAGAGCAGATTTAAAAGTTTGCAGGATGCGCTTTGATTGGCTTGTGGGAGATAGGACTGGTCTGATTGGTTTAGCTGAGGGAGTGATACGCTTTTGATACGCTTCCATGCTTATGGAAAGAAAGGGCGAGTGAGAGAGAGAGAGAATTTGTGAATGAGAGTGTACGAGACAGTCTTCCTAAAAGAAACTTGGCGAAGCTTCATGTGTTGTAATGCCTTCAAAAAGATCCTTCACTTCCCTAAACACTTTTTTTGAGTAGGTACCACCCCCCTCATTATTTACGGTTGTCAACAAGTGAAAATGCGCTAATGTTTTCTAAATGCTGCACAAGTTAGTGAAGATGTTTTTTCATTGCATGTGATTTAGCACATTTGTATTTTATAGGGATGTAACGATACCAAAAACTCACGGTACGATAATATCGCGATAACAAGTCCACGGTACGGTATTTATCGCGATATTGAATAATAAAGAATTTTTTTTTCTTCTTTTTTTTTCAATAAAAATAAAATTTACTCGGAAAATGTTTCTTTATTACATAATAAATCTGATTTGTACAGCATTTTAGTAGGATAGCAGTATTTTAAAGTGTCAAAAACAAAGTGACATTAACAGACTGGAACAAGAAAACCAGTGTTTTTGTACCTATAGTACTACCAAACAAAGTAGGCATTTTCTTTGTGCCACTGCATCTCACAAATAAACAAGGACATTTAATAATCAGACCCTGCAATACAATAAATCAAGTTTCACTTTAGTTTTTCAACTCAAACTCACTAGTCACTCACTCAGCATCATCAGACAGGTTTTTAGGAGAATGTCCACATTTCCAGGTATTTATAAGCTGGGATGTTTGGGCATTTACAATATCCCCTGCTCTGGAAAAAACTCTCTCGCTTGGTACTGATGTTGCTGGGACAGCAGTGGTCGCGTTAACCGAATATTTTATTTATCAATGACGGAAAAATCTGAAAGCAGTCTGTCATTTTGACAGATTAGAACAAACTCAGAACAGCGCCAACGTTTCCCCGCAGCGAGGCTCTGGTGTTATGCCGTGTTATGCATGCCCTCCAAAAGGAAATGATATAGTTTCCAAACCGTACTTTGCCATAAAGATCAACACATGTCTGCGAGGTTTTGCTTTACGCTGTGTGCGCTCCCGCGAGGTGCATGCACACACGGCATAACACCGCCCCCCCCCCCGTTGACAGTTCACGAGCGTGCTCTCTTGTGAACTGTTCAGACCCACGTGTAATAAGGGATTATGACGGACATTTTACGATCCTGTCTGTCAAAATGACGGACAGCGAAAAAGTCTAACGCCACCTCAGTGGGACGGAGAGATCAACACACTCTCACTCCCTAAGCGTCCAATAACGACGTTTGGTCAGTGTCCGTGGCGTCCAGTTGTGACGCTCCTAGGCTCCTTCAGCGTCATAAAGGGACGCAAATAGCGTTCAACTGATTGCAATGTATTCCCATCTGCGGCGGGATTTGACGCTCAGGGAAGCACGGTATTCGTTTGTGTCGGCTGCCCTTAAAGGCAATGTGAGCGTCCATTCCCATTGGATAACGGATAATTGTACACCCGGAAGTAAGTATTCCTCTTACTGTCGATTGATTTTACAGTGATATCTGCACTACTCATCGACTAAAAAACACCAGATTATCCTTGTTAATTACACAACATTGATTGGTTTAAATTGTGTGCAATGCTTTTGTATTTTTCCCCTTCGATTCGGAGAAACAAATATTTTTTCTGAGTAAAGGATGGCAGAAAACACTACACTACCCAGAATCCCCAGCTATCGTTTGGACTACACCATGTGCTCTGTTTGACAAACCCCGTGATAGTCCTCAAGCTCTGTGATTGGTGAGTGTGCTCCGAGGGTTACGCCGATTCTCGAACAGCACTTGAAATGGGATGGAACCACGTCAGACTGTCCAAAACTGGATTTGAACGGGTCCACCGCGTCCCCCCATCCCCCACCCCGTCCCCAGAACTACACATGCTGGCTATTCTGTTTCGCAACATGCTCTCTATCTATGGCACGTCTCTACTGGGAGTTGTAGTTTTAAAAGACGTTTTCGTATTTCCCATAATAAGAAGTTGCCAGTATTAAACTGTGTACATCCCTGGAGGTTTAGGGGATAGGAAACACTCAAATGTAAAACATATAATTAATAAATGGGTGAAAATTGCTTGTGCCCATAATGGGCAGCATTAATATATATATACACACATGCCAGCTAAGATCAGAAGAGCTTTATTTAACAGCTGGTCTTATGTTTTTGACCCCTCCTGTTGTTAATAGATAACATTACATTACATTACATTAATTGATAAGCCTGAAACATGCACTTGTCAAGGTTCAGAGGCAAATTTTGCAAATATGGCAGTAGCCATCGATCAGCTTAAGATAAGATATACTTTATTGATCCCAGGTTGGAAACATTTGCGTTACATCAGCATGTGTTACAGTTGTACATTATGCAGTGGTGTTTATTTGTAAATCATTTAGTATAATCACACAAATTCTGTGTTTTATATTTAACAATTCTGTGTTCTTTATGTATTGATTGTTCAATACCTGACAAGGCCGGAGATGAAATATCTACATACATCTTATAAGAGTATAATACATGATGTATAATATCAGTTAAAATAAGTGCTTCAACATAGTTAACATTGCTGGAGGTATGCACAAATATTGATAGATGTCTTGTAATGCGCTATTGAGGAACCTGCGACCCACGTTTTTCATTCAATGCAGAATTACACCATAGTTGTGTAGGCCTATATGATATGTCAATAAACCTTAGAAAATCTTGAAATCTTGAAAGGGATGTGCAAAATAGTAATTATATACAGTCTTTAGTGAACTATTAGTAGAGAATAACGAGTAATGAATATACTTTATAGGGATCCTATTAATATCTAATAATAAAAATAATGAAATTCAATAACATGCTTTAACCACTAGGTGTCCCTTTATATTAGCTGTGCACCTTTATGGTGTAAATACAGCCTATCTACCAATTGGATCAAATATAAAAGTCAGCCGAATTAGTGTTGATACTGCAAGGAGACGTATTGTGTGAAAATAAATGTAAGATGTTGTTTAATGGCTGATATATTTATGATCCACGTCACGTTTTCAGTTCCTCATGTTTGTCTAGAAGTCTTCTCATCAGGGCTCTATAAATACAGAACTACGGCAGATATGTAATATTTAATGCAGCCGAACCGTGTATTACAATGCCGTTATGTGATGACTTTCAAAGAGAAAATCAAGCACACTCGGAATAAAGTATTATTTTTTTTTTTTAAATGTTTTCGGTCTGTTTCCGGTATTTGTTAATGACGATGTGCTGTGAGATGTGAGACTGGAATTGCACAGGGGAAAATAACGTATCTTTAGATGCGGATTTTGTTAAACTAATATGTTTGCGCTGTGGACCAACACTATACATTGACGGGGAAGGGGGTAGCAATAAAGATAACACCATTAAACAGTTACACAACATAACAGAAATAATATTGATAGCAGCGTCCCTAGCAACCACCTTGGTAACAATGAAAACGTCGCGATTTCCTGAAGTAATCTTCGTAATAATTATTAAACTAAAGATCATGTACACATAATCTGAAATAACAACTCATATTTCTCGCATCAAATGACATCAAAACTCATTTTAATGGCCAAACTAACTTTAAAATAGGCATTTTCCACCGAGAATAAAACGAAGTTCGGCCATGTTTTATTTTTCTGCAGGGAGAAATTTGAAGATCACGTGACATAGACGCCAGCCTTTGGAATGAATGGTGAAAAAAAACGGGTTTGTCAAACAGAGCACATGGTGTAGTCCAAACGATAGCTGGGGATTCTGGGTAGTGTAGTGTCTTCTGCCATCCTTTACTCCGAAAAAATATTAGTTTCTCCGAATCGAAGGGGAAAAATACAAAAGCATTGCACACAATTTAAACCAATCAATGTTGTGTAATTAACAAGGATAATCTGGTGTTTTTTAGTCGATGAGTAGTGCAGATATCACTGTAAAATCAATCGACAGTAAGGGGAATACTTACTTCCGGGTGTACAATTCTCCGTTATCCAATGGGAATGGACGCTCACATTGCCTTTAAGGGCAGCCGACACAAACGAATGCCGTGCTTCCATGAGCGTCAAATCCCGCCGCAGATGGGAATACATTGCAATCAGTTGAAAGCTATTTGCGTCACTTTATGACGCTGAAGGAGCCTAGGAGCGTCACAACTGGACGCCACGGACACTGACCAAACGTCGTTATTGGACGCTTAGGGAGTGAGAGTGTGTTGGAGAGATATGCTTTGGCCATGGGTGACAGCAGTGGGTCAAACTGTGCATTATCTCTCCACCACTTCAAAAACAATACAGTTTTTGCCAAGAGGGTGAGGCTTATTGACAGGGCGAGATATAAATATACTGTTGGTACTTGTCAATGTCTCTAGGTGTGTAAATGTAGCACTGTAAATACGATGTCCTTTTGTGTTCTGTTGTTTTATGTTCATGTTGTATCCTACTTGCTGCCATGTTGGACAGGTCTCTCTTGAAAAAGAGATCGATGATCTCAATGGGACCACCTGGTTAAATAAAGGTTTAAAACAAAAAAAAGTGTTTTTAAAAAAAAAAATCGCGGTAGATTTTGTCAGTCTCACGACGGTATTGGGACGTTTATTTACCACGATACCGCGATATTCGGTATATTGTTACATCCCTAGTGTTTTAACATTTGCATTGTTTCTGAAGCTTCAGCATGTTTCTCCTAATAGAAGTGTTTTTGTACATTGTAGCGTGTTTGCACCTGTTGGCCACCATACATATCAGTGTGAGAATGGATCACTCATTTGGCCTAATGGTCTAAATTCAGAAGTAAAATAATTAAATCCTATTCCTTATGACTTCCAGTCACGTATTGTTTTATTCAGCAGCAGTCAGCACTTCAGCTTTGGACCTTTGTGTTTCTGCAATACATCTACACACAGACAAACACACACACAGAGCAGGGCAGCAGACAGAATGTGATCTCAGGAGAGGGTCTGGGTTTTTCCTGTTTTCTCGGCCTGCTCTGCTGTTATTGTGCCTGTGTGGATGGCTGTCTGCTGGGCGAAGATACTGCTGACGTGCCCTCAGGCCTGGAAACCAAAGACACTCTGTGTGTGTCAAATTGGATCGGAGATAAAAGTCCAGAGCAGGAAGAAGAGGATTAATAGCTGCCATAGAGAAACAAGAAGATGTGCCAGTGTTTAGCACGAGACCTCGTATAACCCATTCAAAAAATGCTTTCATAGTCTTATGTATATATTGTGAACTAGTCACTCATGCAATCATTTAAAAATACTGAAATGAGACCAGTTTATGGTCAGAGTTGGCCTAGGGCTGGTTCTAAAACAGTCGCAATTAAAGAATTGAATCAGATCAGTTGACAGTTGTTTTGATAGATGTAATCAAATAATTGGTGTGTGTCATAATTTTTCGTTAGGTAATGGTTTTTACATTTTTTATTTAGCTTACGACAATTCCGTAGACATGCCTGTGGAAGCCTTTTAGGGTTGGTATCTTGTCCTGGGATTGGCCAATGAGCGCACTAAACCCCACAGACAGTTTTTAGCAATTTCAAGTAAGTGATGGGGACACAATCCAGAGTCCTCATTCTGTGTGAAAATGTATTCCAACGTTCAACTGAGCTAATTTGAGGCTTCAGTGGTTACTTATGCAAATCCAGTAGATCAAGATGGATTTTTATAATATAGTGACTCACACTGCTGAATCCTCATATTAGCTTCAACTAAATTAGATTTTATTTTTGCTCAAAATGAGGTCTGTGGATTTTGCCCCCACCCTGGTGGATATCTGCTCAGGGGAAGCTTGGCTTGGGAAACTTGGGAAAAGAGTACCCATTCTCTAATAAATAATAACTGAAGATGTTTGTGTTACTTTGGTTGTGCCTTATATAGTATAGTATATATTCATGAATATGTGATAAAATCGAGTAAGCCCTGCTTTCAGAGGCCTTTCAGGTTATTGGTAAATATAGTAGACTTATATATTTCTGTCATTGCAAATGTGTCCAGACAACTAACTATTGCATCAGAGTTTAAGCTTTGCTTAACTTACACACAGCTGAGGTTGAAAATATTTACCGGTGTATAATGACCACTTGAGAGCAAATACACTGGTAAATAACCTATTTACCAACTTTAGAAGACTGAACAGTTATGCTTCATTGAAATAAATTATGTCATGGATTTAAGGGTTCAGAGAACAAATGATAAACACTTTGTTAGTCGTACAAATTGTGTATTCATGCCTTTGAAATGGGACCGAACTTATGATTCAAGTTTTCTTTGAGGAATGTGGACCTCTGATTATCCTGGTCTTTTGCTGGTGCCCCATCTTTGTCATGTCTCCATCATAAAGTGTTCACTACTGTAGGTCCATTTTAGTCTGTTCTTTCAGTGTATGTGACTTTTAGCCGTACAGAAAGACCAGAGTAGAAACAAAACAAAAAGCTTGGCATCCAAAATGGTTTTAGGCAAGATTTGTCTGGATGTTTATCATGTTGACTCATAGTTTTGCTTGCCATACACTCTTTGTTAATTGTAATATAAACTGCCTAAAGGTTTCTATGATGGTGCAAATAGAGTGTTGCAGTAATTACATATTTTTGTAGGCCAACCTGGGAGTTAGCATAACAAGGGCTGCCTCGACAAACGGCAATTAAATGTTTCCATTGGATTCTGAAATATTGCTGAAAATTAGCTCTGTGGCAGTCACATGTCCATTACTGTACATGTTGTGTTCAGCAGGATGATCTCAACATATTAACACCTATTTTCTAATAGTCAAAGCATTAACGCAATTGCCAAAAGTAAAAAGCTAACGCTAGGATATAAACAAATGGCATCATGGTCGCATGGCTGTGTATCACCACCGCTAAGCTAAAGGCGGCTAATGTTAGCGTGATTGGTAGTATCATATCAGTGCTCAGTCCTTCACTCAATTTCAATACCAAGGCAATTTGAGTTGCTAGCAGTCGAAATAACTATAGCAAATGCTCCTCTCACTGTTATTGGCTGTTATAGAACTCCATCGGCCATCATGGATGAAACCACTGGCCTTACTGAATTGTTGTCTACGTTTTCTTCTGAAATCATATTATTGGGTGATTTAAATTGGGACTGGTTGAGTGATAAATCTTCACAGTTTAAGCAGGTTTGTGATTCTTTGAACTTAACTCAGCTTATTGATAGTCCCACTAGAATAAACCCTGCCAAACCCAATAACGATACCCTTATAGATGTCATTCTAACAAATGCAGCTGATAAGTATGTGTCTGTTGGTGTTTTTCCTAATGATATCAGCGACCATTGCACTATTGCTTGCGTTAGGAGCAATAAGTTGCCCAAAGCCAAGGGCCTTATTGTGCTCAGGCGCTGCTTCAAACACTTCTCTGAGCAGGCTTTCCTACACGATCTGGCGGAGGTTAAATGGCACTTCATAGCGTTAATTCCATCTGTCGATGTTGCATTGATCACTTTTTATCGATTATTAATAGACATGCCCCCCTTAGAAAAATAGGAACACTCCATGGTTTACTAGAGAATTATCTGATCTAATTCATGATCGAAATAAGCAATGGTCCTTAGCTAGAAAGTCTAACACTAGTGATGACTAGCTTATTTTTCGTGTCCGCAGAAATAAATGTCCAGCCCTTATTAAAAAAGCTAAAGCTGTTTACTATCTGAGCTTAACCACTGATTGTTTTAATGACCATTCTAAGGTCTAACAATTAAATCACTTCAGAACAAGAAGGTTTCGAGTTTCCCACAAAAACTGAAGGTCAGTGATTCTTTTATTTCGGATTCCCTTTAAAACTGTGGGTTTTCTTCGGAAGTTTTTCCTTGTACGATGTGAGGGTCTAAGGACAGAGGGTGTCGTATTGTCATACTGATATTCTGTACAAACTGTGAAGTCCACTGAGACAAATGTAACATTTGTGATATTGGGCTATATAAACAAACATTGATTGATTGATTGATTGATAGATGGTATGTCTAATGCTTTCAATGCTCACTTCAAAAAGGCTGGTCACATTTTTGATGAGCAAGTCATGACTCTCTAAATGGTCGTACTCACAGCCCAAGTCAAGAGATGAACTCCCCTGTTTTTGATTTAGCATATTTCTCGGTCTCTGAAGTCTTACAGGGTTTGCAATCACTTGATCCTAAAAAGTCTGCCGGGCCTGACGGCCTCGACCCGTTCTTTTAAAAAATTGCAGCTCAGATTATAGCACAACTGATATTTTTAATCTCTCCCTGTCCACCCACACACTGCCAGCTGTGTGGAAGCAAGCTCTGGTATCGCCCCTCTTGAAAGCTGGTGATCCCATGGAGTTGAATAACTATTGTCCTATCTCAAATCTTTCTGTGTTATCAAAGATTCTTGAGTCCCTAGTTTCTACCCTATGCAATCTGGATTCAGACCAAAGCACAGTACTGTGACTGCCAGTCTGAAAGTCTTAGACGATATTAAGGCTGCTTTGGATAAAAAATCTGTTTGTGTTGCATTGTTTATTGACCTAGCCAAAGCATTTGACACTGTAGATCACCACATTATGTCTAATGTTATGTTGGTGTCTCGTTTCGGTCATAATGCCATTTGCTGGTTTCAGAGTTATCTAACCGACCGTACTCAATGTGTCAGGTTGGGTAGTACTGTCTCTGACCCTGTCACCTTGAAGAAGGGAGTTCCACAGGGCTCTATTTTGGGGCATTTGCTCTTTATTATATGTAAACAATATTTGTAATCAGATGCAATTTTCTACCTATCATATGTATGCTGATGACACTATTGTATACTCATGTGCTCCTTCTCTGGATATGGCCGTTTCCAATTTAAAATCTGATTTTATCACGCTGCAACATGCACTTCTTGATTCCAAACTGCTTTTGAACAGTAAGAAAACCAAAGCAATGCTTTTTGCTCCCAAGTCAGCATCCTCTTGCCTCTACATTGACACCCTTGATGGCGTCTCTGTTGAGTTTGTCGATACCTACAAATATCTGGGCTTTTGGTTGGACAGTAATCTGAACTTCAAACACCATATTGAAGTTCTAACAAAGACATTGAAATTCACTCTTGGCTTCCTTTACAGACTTAAATGTTGTTTTTCAACTTCATCCCGTAAAAGGTTGGTCTCTGTCTTATTCCTGTCCCAGCTGGACTACGGTGATACCATTTATAGATTTGCCTGTCCCACTGTTTTGGCCAAACTTGACCCACTCTACCATGCTGCACTGCGTTATATATCAAATGCACCCTATAGGACTCATCATTGCAAACTGTATAGCCTAACTGGATGGTCCTCACTTACTATGCGTAGGATGCAGCATTGGTTTTTATTAATGTATAAAGCCATTTTAGATAAGCTTCCACTCTACATATGTGCCAGATTTGCTCCAGTTTGTGACTCTTACAACCTCTGATCCAGTGCCTGGATACGGTTCCAGGTTCCTGCTGTGCGGACTGAGGCTGGAAAAAGGAGTCTTTTTTATTATGGTCCTTGGTCTTGGAATGACCTTCAATCACGCCTCAAATTGATGGCACTTGTCTCAATAGCATGTTTTAAATTGAAGTTGTCTGAAGTCCTTACCACCAGCTGCTCTTGCAGTAATAAGTGTACCTTTCTTACTGTCCCAAATGTGCACAATGTAGTGACTGCTTTTTTGTCTTTTGTTGTCTTAGTTATGTTCTCTGTATTTTATGTTTGTGTTATGTGTAACGTTGCTGCCTTCTTGGCCAGGTCAGCATTGCAAATGAGATTCTATCTCAATGCTTTTATCTGGTTAAATAAAAAAATAAAAAAAAATATTATATATATAGTCACTCGTTAGCAACCGCCATTTTTAACATGATACACAGATGGGGTATTTACTGAAACATTTTATGTTGTAGAACATTAGGTTGAATCTCTTTAGCTTGTGTTAACGACAGACCTTATTTCAGGTAACTAACCAAAAATACATTAGAAAAAAACCTCTATGTCTCTGCTGCTTTGATAATGCGATTCTATTTAACTTTAAGGAAGTCGAATAATAGCCCTTATTTAGTTTGGGCTACTTAAGATACTTCTCCTACAGCTACCGTTTTATTTACTTTAATGATACAAGTATGAACACATGTAAAGGTTTTTAAAGCTGCACTTATATTTTAACATTCAAAATGAATTAAATGACAATGTGTAATTTGGAAAAGCTCACTAGTAATGCTATACCTACAGAATTATCACCAACTTTGCATTTATTATTAAGATTTTGTTAATTAAGCTGATTGCACTGTTCGGGTTGAGTCTCACAGCTCTCATCAACCTGGTCTCTAGTAGCAGGTGCTGTTTTCAGAGGTATAAGATTGGATAAAGATCCTTTAGCAGTTACTGTAGAGACAGATATTTTTCTCAGGAGTTGGTGGATTGTGCTCATGTGTTAGCAGTTATTTTATTTAGCCTTTATTTATACAGGTGTAGATCTCATTGAGACACAAGGTCTCATTTTCAAGAGAGACCTGTCAGTGGTAACACTACCACACTGTTAGAACAGCATTTGAATGGGTTATTATGTCAATGTTGTTTACAGTGTGTTCTGCTGCCCCCAAGTGGCCAAAAATCAATCAATGTTAACCCTTTTAAAATCCGAGGAGTTATTCGTTCTTATAGCAATTTATAAAGCTAGAGTCCAGATACTGATATCATACGAAACAAAACAAAAAATTAGAGCTCTGTGTGATATATACTTTTGAATTTGTATCTCACCTGAAGGACCTTTGTCCCACACCCCTAACAAAGAGGTGGGGGAGTTGCTGAATGTTGTTGTGTGTGTGAGACTGGTGATGAAATCATTTGCAAAGGATCCGAAAAATACTGTTTTCTCAAAATAAAAAGATAAAAACATGCAAAAACGTTTTAATTTGTAATCCAAATTACACATATACAAGGATTCAGGATATTAGCATGTCATTTTCCGAGACAACAGCCAAAAGAACAACAAGAGAAAACAATACAATCTGTACATATTTTAGTTTACAGTGAATAGCCAGTTGAAGACTACCAGAGAACACTAAGGCAAACCATCAGCAGACAAAATAAACATTGCCTTTTTTGTATTTAATCCACCACAGCAGAGTAAGAAGAATTTTTGCTACAAAAACAAGGACTGAAGTCTCCCTTTATTAGCGATCAGCTGCATAAGTTACATTGTGATAAAAGCAAAACAAAAAACAGAAGTTCTATCTAAAGTCTAGCATCACTGTACATGTCTTCTCACAAGCTTTTGAACACCAAACTGTCAAAAATATGTGGCTCTTCTGTACGGCTCTGGGTTTCACCAGTCTGCCTCAAAATCTAAATAAATGTCCATTACTTAAGGATGGTAAAAGAAAATATATCTGGCTTCAGGCCTCCACAGAGGACACAAATACAGTCCCTTAATACTGTACGTCTGTGGGAAAAACGTCATAATTAAAGGATGCTGAGGTCAACGTCAAAGTAAACCGTTGTAATGTTAAAAGTCAAAGTAGTGAATGTAAATGCTGCATTAGTATTGCAAGTATGAAATACTGACAAGTAAAGCAAATCCCAAGTGTTTAAATGCTGCCTGGCACTGGTCCACTGGCAGACTGACAGGACATTGATCCCCTTTTGCTATTAATTTTACCATATTAATGCCAATGAACAATCCCAAATGACATTGTGTAATTGCCTGCCTCACCATAGTTGTTGCTTGTTATGCAAATTATTTTTGTATCTGACTGGTGGAAGTACTCAGAATCTTTATTTACCTCAAGTCAAATGTTAGCTGGTATTTGGTTAGCACCCCAAAAGGGGCGTGGCCATAACGTAGAAGGAACGTACCAGGATGGGTTGCTCTCGTATAAATAAACCATTACCCCTGATCAAATACTCCTTGGCACATTTGAAGACCAGTGCAGATATAATGATGATGAGTTGATACTGTTTTTGTTACCTGCACATATTGCATGTTACAGCAGTAGGCTTTGGCAGACATGTGTTGTTTACATTTGGTAATATAGAGCTGGAGATGGAGTTGTGTGCTTGTTTATTCCTCAGGTGTATTGACTCCAGAAATCAACGTAAACAAACCTTCCATTTGGTTTTAAAGCTGTGTTGATCATGACACAGATGCTCTGTATTAGTCACTTGAAGTCGTTCTGTGAGATTACCTTACAATGTGTGCAACTCTGTGCTTTTGCGTGGCAACTTAACATGGATTTGTCTTTATGTGATATTGACAGCCATACCATGCTTGTGAGAAAAAGTCAGGGTTCATACTAACAGATTTAGAAGCACCTATAGTGGTTATTTGCACAGTACATGTATATACGAAATCAATGTGATTCAACTTGTTGTGTATTTCATTTATGGAAGTTGAATGTTTCATCCTTGTTATTATGCTCCAGGGAATAAGAATACCCATGTCAAATCGGTCAAATTGTCAAACAAAAACTACTCTTTCTCTCTTTCTGCAAAGAGAGGTTTTTCTTTCTTTTATCTGCACAACATAAATGGAAATCATATTTCATCACTTTATCTTGCACCACTTTGCTTTTCTACTTTATCATCTGGCAAATAGGCTCCAATACATCCCATTAACATTTCCCATTTGTGAAAGTGCTGCAAGGACATAACCACAATATTTAAACTGCACTAAAAATACCTTTTGCTGCTTGTAATAACCTCCTAGGTTTGTGAAGAATTTAATTTGTTGTGCAACTAAATGTGCAGGATTATCTGAGAAGAGAGATATAAAAACAGGGGAGGCATTCTTCAGAGCACTTCCATCAAAGCTTAGACATGATGTTGGAGGAGGAACATCAGTGTGGGGGACGCGGAGAGGATATCAAATATTCTGATTTTGGCCGGCTTTGCTAACACGGGCAGTCAGTCACATTAATTCCAGGGCAGACCGCTGTTTATGCTGGCAGGAAAAGGTGGAAAGGTGTTCCATCGCGTTATATTTGGAACAGCCAAGATTAAGCTTCAGCGATCGTGAGTACGTAACTAAATGATGTAGAATATGTATACTTCATTGAGAGCTACACACCCAGAGCTGTACAGTAGAGCCATGTTTTTGCTGGCAGGATTCTCCATTGTCACATAACATAACCTTTTATAGTGTCCATCCAGTGTGTTTGTGGAAATGACTCACACACTCTTACACACATACAGGTAACGGGGTGCAATGCAAACACACACACGGTCATTATCATGGCAAAGTGCTCCTCCAGCTGCCGTCGCAAAACATCGGGAGCTTTAAAGCAGAGTCGAGACTGAACACAATCGAAAAAGAAAAAATGTACAAAAAGGCACATTTGACCCCAGTGCTCCTGTACTGTGAGATTCAAGTGTTAAGTGAGCGTCTGTAGCATGGCTGTTGTAGCTCTTTAGAGACAGCATCCCTCTCTGAGCGCACTCGTCTGGCTGCTCACATTTTGTTAGCATAGGGGATAACATCATACTGTCTGTTAGCCTGAATGCTATCCGGTGCCAGGCCTTGCTCGGCAAGGAGTCAGAATGGTCCCTAGTGTCGCCCACCTTCGTCAGCGAGCTGTCTCTTGGTAATACTGAAGTGCAGATCCATAACTCATGTTCACCGATTATCCTCTTTCCTTTAACCCCACCCACCCAACCTGAGCTTAGGATGGGGTGTGGAGGGTGGTTGTTTGGGGTGCTAATCCTCCCCTCCACCGTAGAGGTCGGCCAGTTTGCGGAAGCGGGGCCCCCAGTCTCCGAGGTAGTCATAGTCCTGGTCGCTGCAGCTGGAGGAGGAGTGCAGGGAGCTGAGGGAGCCGGCGGTGGAGCCGCTGCCCTCGTAGTCAAACACCAGCAGGGAGTCGTATGGGGGGGCGGTGGGGTCGTTGTCTGCTGCCTTCAGGCCCTGGAGAGAAACAACAGGGTTAGGAGGGTTACTTTAAAACATTTATTGAATTGCAACGGCTCCCGCAGCGTCAGGTCTAAAACCACCAGACTCAGGGACAGCTTCACCCCACAGGCCATGAGACTATTAAACACCTGAACTCTTTAAAGAACATCCATAAACATTCCTCTGTTTGCATCTTGCAAATGATGTATCTAATACATCATATTCCATTTACTTATATATAGACTCTTCTGCATGCTGGCTCTCATCTGTGTCACAAGTGATCAAGCCATCAGCCTGATGAGCCACACCTGGGTGGCTTGGATAAAGAGCCCAAAACCATCCCACATTGTGGCTCTCACTTTAGAACACAGCTGCTGTTTTGGTACACATATCCCACACCCATACATGCATACACACCTGATGACTGACTTCCACATTTGTTTTAGGTTTGCTAAGTGTTGTTATATTGTGAATAAATAAGTATTTTGTTACATGTAAACTGGTCTTCCATCTTTGTGCAGCCTATGAGCCGAGCTGTAACACATGGGACGATCCCGGGAAAATCCCGGACGAGCGCCCATCTGTTACTTTTGGATTACCTCAATATCAAATGCAATGCAAATAAATAAAAGAGATAAGAAATATCAATAGGATGGCTTTAATTCAGAATAATGTAACCTTAGAAAAGAAGAAACAACATATTCAAGACCAAAAATGTGTCCTCTGCTCAGAGATTTTATTGATAGGAAAACGTGCCTTTCATTGAGCACATACTACAGTTGAAAAAAGCAGAAATAACATCTGAGCTGACAGAGAAAAGCTCTGTTTTAGTTTAATTCATACAGTTAAGCTCACCCACTTATTTTATGAACATATAGGTTCACCTACTGAATAAAAAAAGGACTAAGCAGATTCAAGCAGTAGGCTTATATATTTACACAAAGCATCAGCCTACAGAACAGTACAGTTTACAAATAATACATTAAATCTGATCCTTTTACAACAAAGACAATATGCTTTTTTTTACTATAAGTAAAACTGTCATCCTGCTAGTAATGCACAATTTTTAGAAATATAACAGTAATCTGATAACGTCTTTTTTGCATGTAACTGTAAGGGAATACAGTAAATATTTTGGTATCCTGATTATGTAATCCAGTTACATGTGATCTGATACTCCTCAGTTTGGAAAATAAGGCCACTGTTGGTTACGGTATAACTGCACATCACCAGCTGTTCAAAGTGCTGCAGATGAAAGATTCACACACATCCTGCGTTTGATGTGTGATAGAGCATTCACAGCAGACTTCTGTTATTCTGTGAGTTCCATCCTCATCACTTCTGTTTTGTTTTTTTATCAATATGTGATTCTTCAAAAAATCACATACATAAGTCGAAAACACAGAACCAAAAGCAATACATACATACACACAGAACAACTACATTACATTAAAGAAAAATCACAATAATAAATTAAATTGGTACATACATACAACAAGGGCACTTGAATACATCACCAACCATCCAGTTTTCCAGTAATAAGACCGTATTTCTGCAGAGGATATCACAGTCATTTTAATTTGAACATATTACCCTGCCCCAGGTTCGTTCAGTAATTGAGATAGGTTGTTGTTCTTGGTATAAAACGTCCCCAGACCTTCTGGAACAGCTTTTGTTTGTCTTTGAGAATGGAAGTAATTTTTTCTAAAGGCAGACATTCCGTAAAAAGTTCCGTAAACCACTGTGCAATACTAGGTTTGCCCAACTTTTTCCATGTTAAAGCAATCACTCTTTTTTAGGGATGTCCCGATCACCTTTTTTTGCTCCCGATCCGATTCCGATCATTTGATTTTGACAATCTGCCGATACAGATTTTTCCCGATCCGATCTTTATGCAATGCATTAAGAGAAAAAAAAGGCAACAGATAACAGCTGGTCATCTAACGCGATGAATTCAGCTATCTTGGCTGTTATTTGTTTGGCCTTTTCACTGTTCTGGGGCAGTTTCTCTTTCCTTTTAAAAGTCTCTGAAAGTGTCGGTTGTTTCAGTGCCATTACCTGAGTGGCTGCTGTGTACTCGTCGTGTTGTTGTTGGTGTTTGTTTCTCAGGTGGCGTATTAGATTGGTCGTGTTGAACGTAGCTCTGTTCTTTCCACCACGCGGAACCTCCGCCTTGCAAATATTGCATCTGGCTGTTACACTGCCTTCGCTTTCAATTTTATAATACTTCCAAACTCCTGACATTTTCTCTGTCCCGACTCCCGAGTCACCAGCTGAACGTAGCCTCTCGTTAGCTTACTGCTACTATTAGACACTGCGCCCACTCTGTTGCCAGATTTGAGAGAAATAAGCAACCAGGTCTGAAAGCCCAAAAGAAGCAACACATACATGATGTTGTGTAATTTTAAACCAAAACTAAGGCCTCAGGATGACTTTAAGACGTGAACATGGTCATTTTTGTTTTGTAACATTAAATAAAATACAAATATTTTATTACATTTTATTTTTTTTAAAAGTCCCGATCCCCGATTTTTTTTTCCCGATTCCAATCTTTGGAAAATCACGTGATCGGCTCCGATCCCCGATCGGAGCGGGACATCTCTACTCTTTTCGCTTGTAATAAACAGATATCTATACAGATTTGTTCATAACGCTGTATGTTATGTCCATCCGGATATAGGCCAAGTAAAAACATTTTTGGTTCCAGCTTTAAGTTGATCAATAAAATATTCTGTACTGTTACCCTAACCTCTTCCCAGAATTCCTTTATTATTGGACATAACCATTAGGGCTGTGCCATTTAATCGATCCTGCGATATATATCGATATTTAGTTTTCCGAGAAAGTATCGATATTTCAGCCGCGGGTATCGATACATTAAGTCTGATAACTGTGTTCGTTATTCTCGCGTCCAGGAGAGAAGCTTTAAAAAGGAGACTAATTGAGTCTCTGAGAAGGTTCAAATGTATACTTTAATTAATAAAAAGTGCGGTAATGTTACTAGCAGAAGATGGTTCAGTCAGAAAAACAGCTGTGTTCTGGCTCTCGTGAGCGAAGGGAAGAGAGCGAGCTCCACCTTTTCAGCTGTTAAATATCCTCTGCTGGCTCCTCCCTGTGGCAGTAGGGCCTGGCTAATTTCGTGGCATCTGCAGGCAGTGGCAAGTACTTCCGGCATATGCCACAGAGGCCGCTACTCTGTGGTAGCTGTGGCAAGTACTTCCGGCATATGCCACAGAGGCCGCTACTGTGGTAGCTGTGGCAAGTACTTCCGGCATATGCCACAGATGCCACAACTTGCCGAGGCATCTGCCGCTGCTCAACGGGAGTTGCCACAAGATGCCAGAGTAAGAGAACGTTTACGGTAGCTGCCACTCGCCTTCCGTGGCAAATGCTGCTATTTAAACCCGTTTTTATCGTGTAAAATGTCGCTGTTTTGGCATGACTTTATCGAACTGATCTGTACACAGGACTGATGATCTGTGCACAGGGTTGGGTTGTAACTGAATACATGTAACGGCGTTACGTAATCAGAATACAAAAATCAAGTAGCCTAACTGTATTCAGCTCGCGTTACATTTGAAAAACAACTAATCCGAATACAGTTACTTTCGTAAACCTGAAGTGAATACATTTTGGAATACTTATTGGAATTATTGGTGGAAAAGTTTCCTCACAACATGTATCCTAATATTCATTACTAGCAGAACTGTGTGCACAGCTCATCTGCGTGCCCCCGCACGCAGATGAGAGAGATCTCTTTTTAAATATATTGAAAGTTAGAAACGGAGATGGTTCGATAAAACGTGCAAGATAACGTTTATGTAGCATTTCTTTATTGTCGAAATGATGACATTTCATAACTGGATCAAATCAAAGTGAATGGCCTGCTGCTGCTGAAGGCATGGGGCAAATATAAGTCCTTTGCCTAATTTATAAAGTAAACCTTAGCATCTCACTAGCAGTGGCAACTGCAATCAGTTACAGCTGCCCTAAGTCTGTAGCCAAGTCTAATAACACCAGTGTACACATTGCTGTGTCAATACAGATATTTATTTGTTAATTATTTGTCTTTACTAGTCATACACCTGGTTTATCGTAGCAAGCAGTGGAAACTCCGCTTAAGAAGCGGAAATTGCCAAGGGCGTTGCAACCCTCACTCGCCAATATTTCATCATAAATATAGCACGTTTGTTTATTTTAGCAAACCATGCTCCAAGTAAAATTGAATAGAAATTATAATGTTTAAAAAAATAGAGATCGGACCATCAGTCCTGTGTACAGATCAGTTCGATAAAGTCATGCCAAAAGAGCGACATTTTACACGATAAATACGCATTTGCCGCGGAAGGCGAGTGGCTGCTACCGTAAACCTTCTCTTACTCTGGCATCTTGTGGGAACTCCCGTTGAGCAGCGGCAGATGCCTCGGCAAGTTGTGGCATCTGTGGCATATGCCGGAAGGACTTGCCACAGCTACCACAGAGTAGCGGCCTCTGTGGCATATGCCGGAAGGACTTGCCACTGCCTGCATATGCCACGAAATGCGCTTGCTGTCTCTCCCCTGTGGGCCGGTTGGCGCTGCTGGGGGCCGGCCCTCCACGTCTCCAATGTTCGTTGTTGCGCATTACAGAGGATTCAGACATTGTACATTAAATATATAACTAAACACGCCTTTTCTCCTCCTTATCTCTTTCATGACTTTTCATTTAATACATTTTAAACGCTGTAATCAATACTCCAAAAATACCTCACGGCTGGTATCATTTCCGGTAGTTCCGGATGTTGTCTCATGCTACCCACGTCTGTAAACAAACGTATTCAAATAAACTGTACCTTCATTTAATATTCAACAATAATAATATCTCGACGTCTATAGTTGTAGTGTTGAAATCAGTAGATTTCGGTGTGCAACACTCCGTGTCATATCGCTACTAAATTCACCTCTATAGTAAATGGTATATTAGCCACATGCTAAATGCTAACCGGAGATGAAGGATTTTCAGAATAAAAGCTTAACAACTGGTTGTGCACAAGAACTTCTGGTTTTTCAGTATAAAACAACATTTAAACTGACGGTATGTTTAAGGTACTTTATGCCATCAAAACATTGATTTTGAAGTCCCATTCAAATCCCCCGTGTTCCGCCACCTGCTGCACCTTTTAATTCTCCATTGTCCATTGTGATACTGCACTTTATGTACTTACGTTTCAAAGGCTTGTAAGCTACAGTTTGCACTGTTTCAATAAATGAAACAAATTTTCTCACCACATCTTTTGATTCATTTTGTCCAGCATTTGCAAGCTGTAGACTCTCTGTCAGAGCCATATATTGTATAATTGATGCTTTCAGTTTTCAGTTAAATTAATTCAATCCAAGTCAATGGAACACTCACAAGATGTCACCAAAATCACACTGTCCCTTTAAAATCTTTCAGAAATCGATATAAGTGTATCGAATTATATCGAATCGTATCGTTGGCTGAATATCGTGATATATATCGTATTGTGAGCTGAATATCGTGTATCGTATCGTGAGATAAGTGTATCGCTACAGCCCTAATAACCATAGACAATGGAACAGTGTGCCTTTTTCTTCATCACATCTGGTGCATATGGCTGGAATATTAGCATTACATTTATTCCATTTTTCTGGTGTAATATACACTCTCATTAGCCAATTGTATTGCAGAAGCTTTAGACGCGTATTACCCGTCTGTGTTTGGGCCGCCTTACAAGCTGTGCTCCACTGTTCCAATGTTAGATCTTCATGTAAGTCAGTTTTCCAGGCATTGAGTCTAGAGTTCGAGGATTCTGAGGAGAACGCCAACAGGAGATCATAGAATTCAGATATGATGCACTTCCCAAAGGGGTTTTTAAATTCAAGCTTTCTCCAATATAGACAGAGGAGGGGCCAGCATGAGTTGATCCTGATTTGCTCTAACAAAGCTCCAGAGTTGCAGATATTTAAAAAATGTGTTACGAGGGATATCGTATTTACTGACAAGTTCCTCAAATGATAAAAAGTTCCCATTATGACTTCCAAACATGTCTTTTAACTGTCCCACCCCCTTTTCAGCCCATAGTCTAAAACCTCCATCAGCATTCCCTGGCGCAAAACGAGTATTTCCCCAGATCTGGCTAAACCAGGAGAGAGAAGAAGATTTGTTCATATATTTTTTAACCTCCTGCCAGACACCAATCATATTTTTAACCATAGGGTTGGATGTCGTTTTTTTAGAGTTGTCAGAATATAGATAAGTGGGAAGTGGGAGCTTTAAGGAGCAAGATTCAACATCCCTCCACGCCGGAGGCCCCTCCTCTGTGTAGTAAAACATCAATGTTCTCAGTTAAGCTGCCCAGTAGAAGGTTTGACCATCTATCAACTGATTTGGAAATAGACGCTATAATCGGGTTGTAGTTAGAGTTCACAATATCTTCCAATTTGGGAACAGTCTGAATACCTAAATAAGTAAAAGTATTTACTGTTCTAAAATGGCCAACATGTTTGGGTGGGTTAGACCTTTCCTCCGAGTTAAGGAGCATTATGGAGGATTTTGAATTATTTACTTTGTAACCAGATATATGGTTAAACCCTTTAATCAGATCCATAAGGGCCGGTACAGAATTCTCCAGATTTCTGAGGGAGAGAATCGCGTCATCTGCGTAAAGAGCTATTCGATGGTCAAACCCGCTCATATTTATGCCTGTAATCATTGTATGCTCTCTCACAGCAATAGCAAATGGTTCAATTGCGATTAAAAATAGAAGGGGGGATAAAGGACAACCTTGTCTACAGCCCCTACCGATCCTTATCGGCTTTGATATGATGTTATTGGTGATTAGTTCTACGTACGGGTCATTGTATAAAAGTTTTACCCAGTTACAAAAATTCTCCCCAAAACCAAAACGGTCAAGAAGTTCAAACAAATAGGACCATTCCACCCTGTCAAAAGCTTTCTCAGCATCTAATGCCGAGAGAGCTGTATCTGGCGCCCCCTTTTGGTCATGTAAAATGTTCAAAACCCGTCTCACATTGTGAAATCCCTGACGTCCAGCGCCGTATAGATAGAAGAGTTGCGACAGCGGAAGTCCAAAATACTTGATCGTCACATGGTTCATGGAGACTCAGGCCGTTTCTCAATGTCGAGTAAAGCTGCTGCAGAGCCACTATTTCAAGTATACTACGTCATCGAGTGGCGCCGAAGGACTGTTTAAATGCCCAGCATTCGGCGCCACTCGATGACGTAGTACACTTGAAATAGTGGCTCTGCAGCAGCTTTACTCGACATTAGGTGCATCTCACTTCGGTTAAATGGATTCCTTGCGTTGTTTCCCTGCAACTTCCTCCCACCAGGGAAGCATGGAGAGACGCAAGGAAACCACGAGAAGCAGGGAAATTAGTTTTAAGAGCAATGGGACGTTGTTTCCTCCGGAGTGTCACGTGAAGCGACGTCTGTTTGTGATGACGCCGCACAGCTGATCGTCTGACAGCAGCCAGATCAGTGCACATCCTGCATCGTCCAATCAGTGAGCGATACACAGTAAGGGGGCGGGGCGAGTGTCTGAGGATTTCACCGGAGGATGGTCTGGTAGTTCCTCGATTATCGCTCCTCCGTTATCACTCCTCGATCCTCCGGCAAAAATAAGGCCACTGGGACGGTACTCAAGATGGCGCAGACAAATAAACTTCCGGTGATACAGAGCCCGAGGTGCGAGGAAATGAAAAATAACCGAAGTGAGACGCACCCATTGAGAAATGGCCCCTGATCGTTCCCGGAAGTTCATGGCAGGCCATTTGAATGCATTAATAACAGGAGATATAACTGTGATTTTTGGTAATTAGTGGTCAATAAAGGTTTTGAGTTGCAATATTTATACAACATATCGATATGTGTATGTCAGGAGATTCCCAGTCGATCGCGAGATGTGTCTAAAAATACAATATTCGGTTTTATCGTTAATGTCCTATAGCATAATCTTCCTGTGCCAGAATAATGCACTTGAACGCATCAAAGCTTTGTGATTGGCCGGCGTGAGCCCATGTGTCGGGGGCATGGCTGGTGGGCAGTGCACTAGTTCGCTGACGTTGTCCGTGTCCCTATGGTGTCAAGTTACAGGAGTGAAAGTCCGCACACACACAAGACCGCAATTATGGCAGAAGCAAAAAAGCCCCAAATATATAATTTTCACTCCGAGTGGGAGGATGATTATTTTTGTATCTATTCCAATTCAAAGTCCATCTGTCTCATCTGCAATGCGAGCGTGGCTTTATCGAAGAAGGGTAATTTAGGAGCGGCATTTCAAAACAGTGCACAAACGCTACGAGACGGAATTCCCTCCTAATTCTGCCCTACGCTCCAAAAGGGGAGGGGCCTGAAAGGACAGCTAAATGCACAGCAGCCCATTTTCACCAGGCCCAACAACAAGAGCAAGGCTGCTACCAGAGCATCTTATCGTGTCAGTCACGTTCTTGAGAAACACATGAAGTCTTTCAAAGACGGCGAAGTTGTGAAATAAGCTTTCCTGGAGGCTGCGACGCGCTTTTTGGGGACAGTAAAAATAACAGAAGCATTTCAACAGGTTTTTGATATAATAAAAACTCAAGTTAGATACCGTTATTAATCAGCTGTAAGTTTTAGTTTGTTTGAACTTATTCATTATAATTATTGTACAAAATGGTATAAGAATGCAAACTTAAATTGATTATAGTCTATAGAAACTAGTGTTGCTTGCATCCTATTTTAAAGGCATTTATTTTTATACTCTACTAAAATGCAACAAAAAAAGGATTTGATTATATTAATTTTTTAGATAATCTTTTTTTATTGCACTTTGGCAGCAGATTCCTGTGTAGCTTCAGATCTGAGTTGTCTTATTAGTAAGCCTAATTTATACTTTTGTAGCAACACTATTTTTATATAATGGCAAAGAAAGGGTTCAGTCTTTTCTTTTTCCCTGTGTCATATGTGGCAGCACTGTTCAATGTTTCTTGAAAACATTACCCACTGTAGTGTGACGTATGAATAAACTCCAACTCTGTATCAACAACACTGTTGTGTAACTTCAGTTAAATACTTGTATGTGTGTAGATTGGAAAGAGGTAAGATAAAGGATCTTCAGTATTTTATGAAGTATTAATCGTACAAAGGTCAGTTTTATACAAGTAGAAGTGTGTATTTACCTGGTAGTAGGCTGTCAGTAATGGCTACGCCTCTCTATTTGGACTGGTAGATCTCGGCAGACTGGCAACTTTAAAAGTAGCTCTCGGTTAAAAAAAGGTTGGGCACCCTTGGTGTATGTAGTTACATCAATATGTTTTTAAATTTTTTTTTAATACGCTAATATTTGAGGATTAAGATAAAATAAGAAGTACTTTATTGATACCATTTGGGGAAATGTTTGCATTGCAGCAGCAACAGACAAGACATTGTACATTAGAGAAATTAAAAGACTAGAATTAAACAATCGAAAATGTAAACATCTTAAATAGAAATAAAATAGCATTAAAAAAGTAGAAAATATACATAGATAGTGTGATCTTACCTGCCTTGTTAACATATACATGTTAGGCTAAAGTTGCCTTGGTTAAAGAGCCTGTTGCTGTTTATTGCTTTGAATTCTTTCAAACTAATATTTTCTTCTTAAACTTGTATGGTAGTCAGGAGCATCACATCCTAATGTTTATTGATATATTTAGAGGCAGGAGATGGGAAGGAATGTTTCAAAATTCAGATTAGATTAATTTCTACCATTTCTTTAATTCATGGTGGTTTCAGTAATCCCATGGTAATTGAGGACATACAGTAAGTAATCTAAATGACTAATGTAATCTTTATGACTTTCAGAAAGGACAGGAGACCCACAGGTGCCTATCAATGATTGTCAACTGACAGCACATTGAGATAGCAGTTAGTTTCTGCTTTTGAAGCTGAGATTTCATTATATTGTGCTCTTAATAGTAACAATTATTGGTGTAATTTAGGACAGGGATTTCTAAAATTAATGTTTTCCATGACTTTAATTTTTGACTCTAATAAGAATATTTTTTTTAGATTTGGCACTCATACAATTAATAATCTGACCGCTAATATAAGCCTTAAACGCTTCCCACCTGGTGCTTGCAGAGGTTTCAGAAGTATTAAGCGTAAAATATAGATCAATTTGTTTTCCCAGAAAAGCTATTAGGTCTGAGTCCTGTAACCATTTGTGCCGAAATTTCCATTTGGGGGGGATCCCTCAACAGCCCTGGATCTGCATAAACCATACTGTTCGGGGCATGATCCGAAATCAGAACATGCATACATGTATCATACATACAATCCTTAACTTTACATACCAAACTTGCAGAAACTAAAAAGTAATCAATTCGGGAGTATGTTTTATGAGTATTAGAAAAACAGGAATACATTGACAATCCAGGGCATCTATCCCTCCATATGTCCCTCAAATGTAACTCTTCAATGGATTGGTGAATAATTTCCCTACTTTTGTTGAGAGTCTTGTCTATATGTGAAGATCTATCTTTACCAGGGTCTGAAGTACAATTAAAGTCTCCAGCTATAATGTATTGGCCTTCGAGAGATGCCAAGATAAAAAACAAGTCAATGAAAAAATGTGGGTCATCCTTATTTGGTGCATAAATATTAACCAGATTAAGACATTCTGTATAAAGAGTACCCTGAATTATCAAATACCTTCCCATTTTATCTGCGATTACCTTTGTGACATTTAATAATAATAATAATTCCTTACATTTATTATAGCGCTTTATCAATGACTCAAAGCGCTTTTACATATACACACATTACACATATATGATACATGCAATGGATTTAGTGGAATGGACCTATGTATAAGAGTCATGATCCCTCTCGCTTGGGTAGTAAAAGGAGCTGAAAATACCTCCCCCCGCCATCTCCTCCTAATCCTAATGTATTCCTTCAAAGCCAGGTGTGTTTCTTGAAGAAAAATAATTTTGGACTGTAAGTCTGTTAAGCTTCCCATAACTTGCTTGACCTTTTTAATCTTTTGCAACCCTCTGCAGTTCCAGGATGTAAATTACATTTCTAGTCCGCTGGTCATAACTATCCACTCCAAATGAAATCTTCAAGTAGCAACATTTACTTTTAAGTACCCCTAAACGACAATAACACAAATAATAACAACATAAACAACATGGATGCTTCTAAGTGCATCAACCCCAAAACACAAACCCCCAAGCCCATAACCCAGGCTTCTTCCCCCCTGCTTACTGTACACTCCAGTATAGCTTGAGACCACTCCACACTTAGTGAGGAATAGTCAAACAACGCCATCATCCCAACTCCTACATGTAATCTTTCCCTCCTGTAATTCAAATATAACCAAGCTTTCTTTTTTTTTTTAAACAACGAGCAATTGAGCAGAAATGTCAAGGCACACCCGGCTATAACTAAGATTGTCCTCAAAAGAAATTATAAGTATTCATGTTTATGCCTTAGAACACAGAGAGTAACGAGAGGGCTGTAAACACCGCTCTGAATCACAGAGCAACATTGCGCAGTGTTTGCGCTATATTTAGCCGACCTTTCAGTCGTCAGAATGACCCGGAACTTATTAAAAGGAATCTAGCGCAAAGTGCATCATGGGATATTGAGTACCAGTTTAAAACAAAACAGTTAACCGTTGTACATCTACAACTTTACTAACGTAGTGTTTTCTCAATCACTCTAATAATTATAAAGTGGCAATGTGTGCATAATCCTTTAAACATAAGAAAATTAAATTGTCACATTTATATGAACAAAAACAAAGAGATACCGCCAAATAGCTTAGCCTTTAGCTATCTGTAGCGTTAGCCCCCAGTCTGGGAGCTCCGCTGGTATCCTTTTCTATCCAAACCAAAACATATCAATACGTGCGTGTTATATGTATATAAAGACACAAGGTTGTAAAATCTAAAAATTATTCAGTATTTCAGCGATTACCTTGCTCAACTCAGATCAGAACGTAGCAGCTAAGAAAAGGATACCAAGGGTGGCCGTATTTTAATGTTCTGTTCCTTGTAGCCCCGTACGCTAACGGGAGCTTGGCTGGCATGCTAGCCCGTTCTTCGGCCTCATGGCCCTGTTCAACCCGTCATCTCCTCCTCAATTCGCCTGATAAAGGCCTCCACGACCGCTGGTTTCTCGAAAGTTTGTGTTTTGTCTTTATGTGTCACCAGCAATTTGGCAGGAAGAAGCATGCCGTATCGAATTCCCATGGAGCGAAGTTTCTGCCTCACGGCGTCAAATTCCTTCTGCTTCTTGTGTATCCCGGCCGCCAGGTCTGGGTAGAACTGGACCGGCCTATCTTTGTAGAGTAGTTGCTTTTTGGCTCTGACCACTTTCAGCACCGTCATCTTGTCTCTGTCATTCAGAAATGTCATGATCAGTGTTCTCGGGGGAGCATTTGGATCGCTTCTCTGACCAATTCTGTGTGCGCGTATCAGGATTAGCTTGGAGTTTGGCGAGTAGATGTCAAGGGCCTCCGGGATCCACTTTTCCAGAATTAAGCAGGCGTCGTCT
This sequence comes from Gymnodraco acuticeps, assembly GCF_902827175.1. Taxonomy (NCBI): domain Eukaryota; kingdom Metazoa; phylum Chordata; class Actinopteri; order Perciformes; family Bathydraconidae; genus Gymnodraco; species Gymnodraco acuticeps. The sequence goes on along the minus strand of NW_022989835.1, from coordinate 1,438,356 downwards.
CCTTCCGCCTTCTCTGGCATATTTACCAGCCTTAAGTTAAAACTTCTGGACCTTGCTTCCAAGTCGATAACTTTGTCCTCCATTTCTTTGTTTTTACTTTCGAGGCTCTGTACCTTAGCCTGTAGGTGGACGATAGTGTCCTCGGTGCCAGAAATGCGCAACTCTGCACTGTTAACACGTTCCATACATTCTCCGACCTCCTTCCTCAGTCCAGCAATTGCAGCCAATACTCCATCCTGTCTGTTGGAGAAGTCTGTTTTTAAGTCTTTGATAGCTTCGAGAATTGGCAAGTTACTTGCTGCTTCATCTCCGGCGTTCCCAACATTCCCATCTGCCATTGTGTTAGCGTTAGCATTAGCTGTAGCTTCTTCACCCTGTTTGGACGGGCCAAAATCAATTTTAGACTGGTTTTTTTGCGGTCTTTACCGGATATTTTACAGGTAGAAGGCATCAGGGTATTCTTAGCAAATGTATTGCTCGCTTTGTCGTAGTAGTTAGTTTGGTTTTATATCAGCATTAATAAGATTGTGCGGAGGAGAAAGAAACACGTCTGTCTAGCGCGCCGCCATACCGGAAGTCCCATCCTCATCACTTCTAAACCAGAGGACATTGTATCAAATATTTGCCAGGCAGGCCACTCGATTTAAAAATGGACACGGCGGGAGATTTTCCACATGACAGCGCAAGATCCAGCACTCTAAGAGTATGTCTGAGAAAAGCAGAATTTATGGTCGACGAGCTACAAGAGTCTGACGATATCTTGTGCAGGATTACAGTAATCCTATCATATTTCTATAGGAACTGTATAGTAAAGCTCAGGGTTTATAGAAACCTGTGTTCATGCTTTCATTCCAAAGCAGAGCAGAGTTAGACTTATGTTAAACCCTGAAAACCCGCCTGACCCATCAGAACTTCTGAAAGCAGTTCACTTCCCCCAAGGAATTCAAAATGTCAACCCTCCAATCGGAAGCCAGTCACTGTAACCTTTACGTTTCTCCTTACTGCAGCCCTCCCTGCACAGGCACAAGTGTGCAGCGATGAGATCAGAACAGGCTGGTTTAAAGTTCTGCATTTAAAAAGGACATATTATGCTCTTTTTTTCAGGTTCATACGTTCACCCTCTGTCTGAAACCAGAGCCCAGTCTGCTCTGATTTTTTATTTAACGGACAGTGCACATTGATTAACATTGCTGTAAACGTGCCAGTGTTAGCCAGATTGGTTAGCTTACGGCCTCTGTTGTTATTTAAAAGTCAAAGTCAACTTTATCATCAATCCTCTGTGTGTGTGATACAAACAGACAGATTGCACTAAAACCTATATAACCCACTACAGGACAGAAAAAAACCCCAAAAGTATAATAGGGCTCTTTTTATCCATGCCACATGTATTAACTCCAACAGTACCATGATCAGATCAGTTTCAGTGGCTTTTGTTTGACATAAAGGAGGAAACTCAACACAGTGGAATAGACAGTCCATGCCAAACAGGGTTTTGTTGATTAAAGTGCAGAGAGAATCAAACACTACATAAGAATAAATGGCAAAGAAAAAACTGTGTAGAATATGATGTATGCCTACGTGCAACTATAAATAAGAGTTAAGAAAAGAGGTTGTGTGTGTGTGTGTGTGTGTGTGTGTGTAGGTGTGTGTGTGTGTATGTGTGTATGTGTGTGTGTGTGTGTGTGTGTGTGTGTGTGTGTGTGTGTGTGTGTGTGTGTGTGTGTGTGTGGTGTGTGTGTGTGTGTGTGTGTGTGTGTGTGTGTGTGTGTGTGTGTGAAGGAGTTAGATGGACAGTAGGGAGTTCTGGGGAGAAGGAGGATTATGGAGGAGCATACTGTGAAAGAGAGGAGGATTTGGGTCACATGCTGCCTCTCCAGGAGGAGATTCAGCAGATTACAGCAGAAAACCACTACCAACACACACCAACATACACACACACATACTCCTTAAAAGTACTAACTCATTTTACAGACGCATACACACAGACGTTTAAGACAGGGTTACACAACAGCTGTGGCCTAGAATGTATAATGTTTTTCCACAATGGACAGGTCAGGGGCCCTGTGTGGGTGGCCCCTAGTAAGGAATATTCTGCCACCAGTGTATATATTACAGAATATGTGCATGAATGGACTGCCTACTGATGTAAGTGCTTTGAGTTGTTTCAAAGACAAAAAGAAAATCTTAAAAATCCTGCTGTGTGTTTTATGCCTCTCGTCTGTGCTGAAAATGGTAAACGGAAATGTTTTGTGGGCCGCGTCTCTTGTCAGAGTGAAGACACTCCTGTCACTCCGAGGGAGGAGGGAATTAACGCGGGACAAGGAGCATCAGCTTGTCATGTCTGCAGGATTAAGCTGTCTAGATCAGCATGCCATGTCTGACAGCTCCCACTCATTATTCATAGCTCTGCTTGGCAGATGTCTTTATGCAGCCTGACCAAAAGACACACACACATACAATATGGAAGCAGCAAGCACACAGAGTGACATGCATCGGCTGCATGTACAATAATAAGTGTAATGCTTTACACAAGCTTTGAACAGCACTGATGAAAAGCACTGACACATATTCTAATACAGGCTGAACCCATGTGTGGGAGCATTACTGGAATTTTAGACATAATTATGTCAGTTTGGCCAATTTTCTACATGAACTTTCCCACAAACTCGCCAACAGTACCAGGAACTGGACAGATGTGTGGAGTTTCTTTAATATCAGAAGCAGAATGATGAATACTTCATTTATACTATATTTATTTAATTTTAGAATGAAATAAAAAAATATATATACAAAAGAAGTAAGAATGTACAATAAAAGATAAAATAAAATATTATAAGATATTCTATAAAAACATATGATTTAAATTAAATGTCCAATAATTGAACAAAGATTGTCCGCTATTATTCTTATCTCTACAATGCACCGTATCAAAACCACAAAGAGTTGGTGAGAAGAGATGAGAGCCAGGTGGAGGCCTCAGACGTGGTGTGATCACATGTCTTACCAACATGTGAATGATCCTTAATGACCCCCTATGTAATAATGTTGGATATATTTTTTCTTTCAGGACTCTGCGCCCACTTGTTTAACAGCATTTCACAATATGCTTAAATGTAAAGACGTAAAACAATGCCAACAGATATCAGGTTTTGGCTGCCCATAATATTACAACAGCCAAAGTACTGACACTCCAAATAAACACTCATGTCCTCCCTAGAAAAATGATAGCAGCATTCCTGCATTCAAATGTCTGACTAGGACCTTTATTAATATGTTAAACAGAGCTGTTCCTGATAGTTCATTGTAAATCTCTGTTTATCTTTTTTATTTTGGTTCCGAACCTAAACGAAGTAGTTTGGTTAAAGAAAACAGAGGCCGTCCACCCAAACCCAATGTATCGAATAACTAATGTAAAAAGTGAAAAGATTTTTGGTAACCAACCTACATTTTAACCAACTCTGTGGTTCACCCAAGCCTTACAACTGATTTAAGTCCTCTCAACATGATCTTTACACAGGGCATGCCTATGTTCAGCACCAACAGACGACAGACAAAGTAAGCAAGTAGCTTGTGAACTTAAATGTTGCTAAAAATGCATATAGTTAATAATGCTGTTTGCTAACACATTCAAAACATCAGTGAATGCAGCTTAGTTTTTCACCTCGATTGATTCTCGTCTGTTGGCACAAACTTTATATAATTTCCTGTTCCGGCACAACATGTTTTACTTTATTGGTGTGGTCTGTGCAATGTGAACCAACAACACTAGGAAATAGTATTTACTGTAAACTATAGCGTAAGACAAATGGAACACAGTGACACACTGTCCCTTTAAGGAGCTGGTGACTGTTGGATTAACTAAACTCAAAGGATTTACCTCCAGGCAGGTAGCCCGGCTGTGCCAAGCTAATCCTGACCGCTGGCAAAGCTAATTAAGAATTACAGACGGTGTGCTCTGCGTTTCTCTGCCTCTCACTCCCTCATGTCAGTTTGTTAAACAAAATAGTGTCTGCTGTTAGCGGGCAACCCCCTGCCAACCACACATATATCACTGATACCACCCTGATACTGTTTTATTTCATAACAGGGAAACAGGACTGAACCTGTACCAGAACGTCTTTAAATCTGAATCAATTTGCATGAAGACATCAATGCCTGTGTGGATCATGCATTGCATTATTTTTCAATTAGAAGTAAGTCTTTGAATGTTAAAGTGGGTTAGTTCCCATGCTGGGAGCTCCGAATAGCTACAAGGGGTTTGGTTTGAAAAATCAGTTTGAACTTCAATATCCCTAAATCCTGAAAGGTGATGGGGTAAACTGCACACATCCCGGCCAGTCTTTGATGCTTTATACTAAAGGATAGAAAAAGAGATGAGAGAAGCAAAAGTTCTTACGTTGGAAAATCCAGTTTGCTTTCTGCTGCCGAGCAGACAGTTTACATTTCACTCTGGAAGTGATTCATCACTTTCTGTCCTGAGAAGTGTATGTGCCAACAACAGAATGTAATCTGGGCCAACAGATTGTATCTCAGTTATTGAGGATAGACACCATCCTCTTGCCGGTTCAGAACAATGTTTTACTCAAATATATCACCACATAGGTTTAAATTGAGATCAGTCCCACACAAACAGAGACAGTCTGGTCTTTACCTCATGGATGAAGTCTCCAATATCTCCTGGGTGGGGGGCAGCAGAGCGGATGGGGTACTGGTGGTCATGGTGGAGAGGCCTCTCATCCAGTCGTCTGATCCCCACCTTGATGCACTCTGGCTCCAGGGCATCAGGCTGCTGAAGCTGACTCAGGTCGTAGTCCTAAACACACACACAACCAATCATTTACATGTTTCTATTACAGTCAGCAAGTTAAGGTAATTTTATTTATACAGCCACATATCAAAAAGAGTATGTACAGCCCTTCAATTACATATGAGGACATCTTTCTTGCCTTCCTGTTTGTTACTCAGTAGCAACGTTTTTCAGTGTAGCTGGAAAAAATATCATGATGGAAAACAACTGATTAATGGTAAAAAAAAAAACTCCTTCAAGGTGAAGCATACTAGCAACATTAAGCGTCTCCCGCATGGTTTAATAATGTGAGACTTCACTTCTGTGCAGTGTTCTGAATGCCAATATCAGCCTGCTACCATGCTCACAATGAAACTGTAAGCAGCCTAACATGCACATGATGACACTATTAGTATGCTTACATGCACCGAATGACACTGTTAGCATCATTATGCTCTCACAATGACACCGTTGACATTGAAAGTATGCTAACATGCTGGCAATGACTGTATTAGCATGCTAACCTGCTCACAATGATGCGGAAAGCATGCTAACATGCTCACAATGACACTGAGAGTAGGCTAATATGCATAAAGTCATAAAGAAATGACCTGACGGTAGCGCAATAGGAAATGTCAGTGGATTGATTGATAATTGGAAACAACTGATAATAATCCTACATTCTTCCTGACTTCCTATTAATAACGACAATTAATAGTTAACGGCAGGATTCACTAATTATTTGCCTTTATTTCTACATATTACTGATTATAAATTCAATAATTACTTGATTAATAACAATAACTGAAAACGTAGATATTTCATGGACGATGTGAGTATTATGCACGGGCGCCCCGCACTTTCCTGAACCATTGCTTAAACTTCACACATTACAACATGAAAAAACATTGGGATGCTGTAAATTCAAATGTCAAGCTCAAATACAAATTCAAAAAAGCTTTCCAAAAACCGAAAAAACCTTTATGCTGTAAAAATAATAGGACGGCACCAAAGATCTTAACACAAAACGTAACTAGGACGACTTGGAACAACATACAAAGACTGACAGTAACTACGTATCCCCCTCTGCTGTAACAACTACCATTTCTCCAACACCTTCTGTTCTAGGAAAGAAATAAACCCCCTCAAATGCTTTTTATTTACCATCCACTTACACCACAGTGCCTCTTTCCCTTTCTCTCACAGTGAGCCTGCCGAGGGGAAGTGTGTGTGTCACGGCCTCTGATCTCTTTGTGTTGAATGAGTCTGGTAGCGTCTGAGTCATTGCAGCAACCATCCAGAAACCTTTTTCTTGCTCTCTGGTCTCCAGGGAAATCGACTAAAGCAGCCTTTTCAAGACATTAACAGCCTGCTGGGGACTGACCTTGGGCTTTGTTCACAACAATGGCGCCCAACAAAATACTTTTCTCACAAGAAAGCATGAGGGCCCTGCAGAGAAAATAAATGCTGCGTGTGTCTTCTTGTATTTCTATACTTACAAAGACCTGATAGAATGATGTTCTTTCAGTCAGGACTTTTTTTTACTTCTTTAAGGACTTGATTTAAATAACTACACCAGGAGTAGGGATGGGTATCGTTTGAAATTTATCGATTCCGATTTCGATTCCGGTTCTGCTTATCGATTCCGGTTCTTATCGATTCCCCGTTTCGATTCCAAAATTGTAAAATAAAGAGGTCAAACGTTTAGATAACAAAAATATATTTATTCTTAAAAGCTTTAACTGAAATTGTTACTAAAAAATATACATGCAATACAAATGGATGTCACTAAGTAAAGGAGACCAACGGAGGCGTTTCAGGCAGAGTGTGTGGGAGAGAAACTCCAGGATTTTAGCCTTTGCAGATCATTTACATGCACAAAAACCTACATAACACACTACAGGAGAGGGAAAACCCCAAAAAGCCTAATAGGGCCTATTTTGGTGTTCATAGCTGAACGTGCAAAGGACTGCTTTGAACGTTGGAGTTAAAGCACACAACTACTGGACCTCTGCAATACGACACTTGATGGACGCTTGTCTCTGATGGAAAACAATACTTTGAGAGACTTCCTTCTTATTTACATATAGAGATATTAAATGGCCGCCTGTCAGGTGTGTTCAGCTTTAAGCACCTCAGACTCGGCTCTGCTATATTAACACATTGCACAGGTGTGGAAGGTCTTACATTCTCTATGTCTGATTCAGAGGTCGCGTTAACCGAATATTTTCCGTCTATGACGGATTTTTTTAAACAATGACGGAAAACTCTGAAAGCAGTCCGTCATTTTGAAAGATTAGAACAAACTCGGAACAGCGCCAAAGTTTCCCCGCAGCGAGTCTCCGGTGATATGCATGCCTGCCAAAAAGGAAATGATACCGTTTCCAAACCCAACTTTGCCCTACAAATCATTGAAATGTCTGAGTTTTGGCTTTACGCTGTGCGCACTCCCGCGAGGTGAGTAACAGTTCACGAGCGTGCGCCCCGCCCCCCGTTGACAGTTCACGACCGTGCTCTTCCACCCCCCCCCCCGGTTGACAGTTCTCTCTCTCCTCCCCCCCCCCCCCCCCCCCAGAGTGTAAAGGCCGACGGGTAATACTGAATTTTGACGGAAATGTTACGATCCTGTCTGTCAAAATGACGGGCAGTGAAAAAGTCTAGCGCAACCTCTGGTCTGATTAGATTTTCATGATTTTTCTACGGGTAGCCTGTCTGTGTTGGTCTGGATTCAAGCTTTAGATTAAAGACAGACTCAGTTCTCAGACCTTCATTGACAGAAGTTGTTGCCTTGGTTTAATCATAACCTATAACTAATACTACTATATGCTTAGATGCTTATTATAGGTTACATAATGCAATGAAGGTTATGTGGTGGTTCTCCTGCAGCATAATATAGCTAGTGAATATCACAAAGGTGTCTCATCTGTGGAGATCACCAGTGAACGCTACATTTCAAAGCAGAGGAGGGTGGGTCATACTAACCTTGATGTGCTACCTTGCAGGGTCATGTCATGTCACACTGATTGGTTCAATGAAAGTAATAAAAAAAATACATGCAATCGCAAATCAATGCAAATCTATGAATGCAACTTTAGCACAGTCTCTAACAAGCTTTTTCAAAAGTGGTGCTTAGTGTAGTACAGGGGTACTCAAACTTTTTTGTTAAAGGTCCACTTGTGAATTTTATACAAGGTCAATGGTCCGGATCAATGCCAGTAAAGTCCCCCCCCCCCCCACACCCCCGGAGCGGAGCAACGAAACTGAAATTAAGAAGCAGTTTCGGCGCGCTATGCATGTACTTTGGTCAGGAGGTTTTAAAGTGCTATATAAATAAAGTTGGATTGGATTGGATTAATCTACTTTATTTGGGGGCCCCCTTCTGGTCTAAGCACTTGCCTGTCGGTAAACGGCGCCCCTGTATACACACAGACATTCAATACATACATACATACATACATACATACATACATACATACATACATACATACATACATACATATATACATATACATATATACATAAATACATATATACATATATACATACATACATATATACATACATACATATATACATACATACATACATACATACATACATACATACATACATACATACAGTATCATGGCTTGAACTAGTGGGAGAAATGGCACTGTTTGTCTGTAGCCAATGCCTTGAACCTCTGCAAAAATGGCATTAGAAGCATTAGAAAGTCAAGGTAAACTTGTGGTTAACTTAAATGCGCGTGACACTCGCGCACACAAGTAAATATATGCACACGTTCATTCTCAGAATGCGTCAGACACAAGACAATATACATTAAAGGGGACCTATCATGCAAAATGCACTTTGTGATGTATTTTATACATAAATATGTGTCCCCGGTGCGTCAGGGAACTCACGCAGCGTCAGAAAATAAAACCCGCTCTTTTTTCCTCCTAGGCTACCCAAATCTTTTAAAAACAGGGGTAAAACGAGCGGATACAGATGTGCTGCCAATCTGACGTCAAATCGGCAGCGGACCCACAGAAAATTGCTATCAGAAACAATGCCTGACGCGTTTTGAACGTGTTTTGGACGTAATCTCGTCTTTGTTTACATTAGCAAGCCTCGCTAACACTCAGAGCTAACCTGTACTGGAGAGCACATGTGTTTAAAAAGCAGGAAATTAAAAAAGGAACTCACCTTGTGATAAACCCGCAAGAGAAAAAGCATTTGAGATCTATTTCAGAAATAATCCTTGATGTGGATAAGAACAGGATGGCGTTTTATTACAACAGAATTTAACTTTATCTCCGGTAGAATACTGATCAGGCATTAGCTCCGCCTCCTCTTTTTTTTTTCAAGCTAAGGACCCAAAATCCGCGTTTCTCTAACAGGGCTGCACAAGAGGGGTATGAGCAGTATGAGGCATGGCTACAATGGGTAAACTGTTTCGTATTTTAAGCAAAAAACTTCACAGACCTATATTTGTATAGGTATGGCCCTACAATATATTTTTTCCAATATAGCATAATAGGTCCACTTTAATTTACATCAGAATCTTTTTTTTTTTTTTTTAATAATGGGACACAGGGTTTGGTCCGGATTGATTTGCAGTTCGGTCCGGATCCGGACCTTGGTCCGGAGTTTGAGAAGCCCTGGTGTAGTATATTAATTTATTTTATCTATGTGTATTGCCAGTGTATTATGATTATGATGTGTACAGTTTTACCTTGAATCTGGTAACATTATGTGGCCATATAACTACTTAGTTCAGCCTTCTTTGTATTTGTAACACTAAATGGAGATTTGTGTATCAGCAGGTCGTCTTTCTGAATGTTTAACCTCAGTTTAACCTTAAATGTAATTTGGATAAGAGTATCAATACAAATTTGACCATATTTGGAGAAATCTTCATTTCTTACCAACTATTATAGGATATATGAGACAGATTCATTAAATCCTACATTACAAATTGAAGAAACACTGTCAAAGGTTAAATAATTTCTTGAAAGAAAAGTTTGTAATTCATGTTTTTGACTAACAATGTTTATTCTAAGTTTAACCAAGAAAATAGGTGCTTTTGGGTCCCCATTTGATCTCCAAAATGTTAATCATTCCAAGCTAAGTAATACTCTTAGCCCTTAAAATGTAATGACAAAAAGTTATTTGTGTACCTTGAACACAAATAACGAATTATAGACTCTGATGGTTGCAATTCAAATTCATAGAGGTTAACGGCGTCAGTACTTGCAGGACCAGTTGTGTATGGTTAAAAATATACAGTCTAACTCCTTTCCTTTTTACAGCCACCGTAACAAGCAAAAGTAAACCATGTCGTCTAGTCTGCTGGAGATATGAGGGTTAAGCATTTTTCCCGTGTGAAGCAGCTTATGTGCTTGGCACCGGCCGAGGAGTTGAGTGGAGGGACACAGGAAATTGTTCTCCAACAGAAAGCAATTAATCCTGTTTCTAGGTCCTCTTTTGTAGTACACTTAATCTTAGCCGGAGGACAGATTATTTAAAACTGAACAGAGGCAGAGTGTGTGTCTGTGTGGCAACATTATGTGTATTTACTGCTTGCATTGTTACTGCTTGAGGACAATTCCTGTAACAAACCTCACTGGCTTTAAAATAAACCCAAAAAACCCCAGCTGTTTTTAAAAATGTTTAGTGTGTGTGTTTTGTACCTGGTCCTCCTCTCCCCCTCCCTCCTCGTCATATTTCAGGATGTTGTCGCGGACGTCGTCCTCTGGGTCGATGAGGAGCTGCTTGGCCTGGCGCTCCTTATCCCTCCTCTTCATCCACATCACAAACATCAGCACCAGCACTGCAAGAAAAGACAAGCACAGTGTTTAATGCCAGCCTTACTCGACACAATCGACCCCCCGCTGGGTCTTGACAGGCTTCCAGAGGGGCCTGAGAAAGAACAAAACCAAACATCCCACAGCTCCAATAGCAACACAACAAAAAGCCAAATATGTTCTGTGCACGTCAACATAAGAGGAAAGAACATTTGACTTCTCTTGGGGCTTTTTAGGAGTCCAGAATCTTCATCTGAGTTTAGATTATTAACAGCACACTGCAGTCAATGTGGCCATTACTCAGCAAGTTACCTGGTTCTACATTCAATGACTACACAGCTTAGTTAAATATTCAATTCTGATTGGTCAATTTGGACGTACAGAGGTCTGTTATTTTGGACATACAGAGGTCTGTTATTATATGAATGTGCATTCATATCAATCCACAAAAAGACGTCTGGTAAATTAAATGTAAATTGTGGCAAAAACACAATAGTTTTCATCCATGAAAAACACTTTGGAATACTTCTAATTTTTATATTTGTGGATAGCACAAAACGTTGGATAAATTGTCCCTAATAAAGAAAAGAAAAAAATAAGAAGAACAAGAAAAAAGGAGAAGGAAAGAAGTTCAAGACACAGAGAGCAATGACAAAGAAATCAGTAGAAGAAGACAGACAGGAAGTATACACCAACAAAAACACAGCATGGGCTGTGGTGGGGTTTAAAGACTGGTTAATGGAAAAGAAAAAGTCAACAGACTTGGATGGTTACAGAAAGCCTCCATCAGTGATGCCGTTATGTTAAGTTATGTTGCTGTCCCCTCAGTTACAACCGTTGATAGTCATAAGTAGTAAGTAATATGATCAATATCAAATAAAATAAAAACATTAAAAATATTGTAAGTTATCGTGTAAAAAGCAGGATAATGTGTAGCGGACCGGACATTATGCTGAATGGATGAGACAGTTGGTGGACAGCCATTGGTTGTCATTGCATTTTTCAAGATTAACCTGAAGAATTGACAGATGATTAAAGTGAAATAAATAAAGAACACTTTAACAATTCATGTTCATTCATTCTTTTTTTGGTTATTTGTCTTGAAAAGGGCTAGACCACTCCAATTCAGGTCCAAAAAAGTCGATTAAACAAGCTGAGGTTTGAAAATCCCACTTTGATGGAACCACTCCTAACTCGTCATCCCAAGTTAAACACCACCAAATGTAGCGTTTCACTGTGTAATGGCAACTTCTGAACACTTGAAACACTGCTCACTTATTAAATCACAACGTTGACCAATTTTGAATTCAGCAAGTTTTAAGAATATGCTCTACAATGATTAATGCTAAATCTGTATCACAACTCAGTGCATGACATTAAGGATTTTGGGAGATGGCCCTGTGGGCCATCTAAGCTAATTTACAGATGGTCCTGAGCCGAATAGAGATTGCCCTGAAAAATGCGCGCGGACGAAATTACTCACGAAGGGTTTGGGGGCCATCCCCCTAGAACATTTAGATTTTTGCAGGTCTTAGATGCTGTCTGGTGCATTCTCTAGACTGAATTATACGATGAACCACCACAATATTATATTGTTCAATTGTATTCTTCATTTCACTTGTTTGTTCTTGTTTGTGTTTGCTCGCTTGCATGCCCTGCAGCTAAAATAAATACTTAAGTTGTTGGTCAAGACACTTTCCATCTGATGAAGGCAAATGCCTTCCCAGATGTAAAAAAGTAGAAAACATTACATTCAGTTGTAACTGCCAAAACAAACATTATTTACTAGGGATGCACGATATTGGTTTTTTGAAACCGATACCGATAACTTCCTGCTTCCCGATAATAAAAAATGTTTTACGCCACTAATTATTTTAGCGCGATTAACGCATGTGTATTTTTTTTCCTTGGCCGCCCCGTAGTTTCAGAGCGCATCGAGTTTAAAATACCATCTACAAGCTGATGCTGACAGCCCCGCTCCTGCCGCCCGCTTGTGGCAGACCACACTTCCACGCTCATCGGCAGGCACCGACTGGCCATCTGGAGGACCGGGAGGGTGTGTGTATGTGTGGCCCGAGCGAGCGAGAGAGAGACCTTACGTGCATTGTTGTTGTTAGCATCTGGTGCTAGCTAGCTGCGCTAACGGATATAAGGAGCTGTTTAAATGAAAACAGAGGAGCGACATTTCGCCACAACTGCGCCGAGCACTTGACTTTATGCAGGAAGCCAGACAGTGGGACATTGTACGAAAAGTCAGCACACTCAGCACGGATAGAGCGCAACATGATTGCAGCGTCCAGGCAGCTCCGGTTCGAGCATATGCCTTGAGTTGCACATAGCTCCAACGCCCATACCACCGACGACATGTTTGTTTACTGTCCTGGCTTCACGGCCGCACACCATTTACGTCACAGCCAGGCATGAGTTAGGGAGCGCTGGATTTGTGAAGAACTCCCCTCTTCCTAAACCACTAATACCACAGTACTGGCAAAACGGGAGGAGCCGAGTGAAAAACAAGCGCCCCTCATCCCAATCTACCCACACCGCAGTATTTTTTCTTTTTTTTTACCCAAAAAATATATTGTATATTATCGGGGCTATTAATACTGGTATCGGGTTTATCGTCATAATTCCTAATATCGGGCCGATAATTATCGTGCATCCCTAGTCATAATTCCTAATATCGGGCCGATAATTATCGTGCATCCCTATTATTTACACTATTATGTCCCCTGTTAAAAATGTTTGTAATGTTATCTACTGTAAGTTGGTCGAACGAATGCCTCCTCATCCGGAAGCTGACCGAGCAGACCCGAGCAGCAGTCGAGAGGAGCCGAGCACATCCACGAAGCACACAAAATGGCGACGTCAGAGTTCCCGTTAGCCGGCAAATCTAAATCTCTTCGGTCAAAAATAATTTCCCTTGAGCGCAATACCGCTTCAGTTGCGCCACTTATGTGACAGACAAGAATAGTACGTGACAGACAAGAATAGTCAATTCTAATGTCTAACACTTAATGTGGAGAAAGAGATGTCCTGTGTGGGTTGATTGTGCGTTGATCTGTTGGTAATGCCTCTGGGTTCCGGTGGGCATGTAAACAAATGCATAATGCTGCGCTATACTTTGTGGCCTCACCCGGTTGCATAGCGACACTTATTGTTTAGGTGTCTTTTAATAAGCAGGTATCATATCATTAGCTAGAACTAGCTGGATCTGATCGATATGGACATATGGATATGGATAAACGCGAGTGAAGTCTAATCTGACGGGAGAGAGAGATCAACTGCTGCTGACGAGTCGACACGCAGCTCTGCATGATCACCTGCAGCGGTGAGCGGACAAAACACACACTTCAGGTAAGAATATCACACGTAGCTATTTTAATTACCTCTCAAACTACCTAAACTAGTTATAGATATGTTTAGTTTTACTGTCGGGTCACTCATTACTGGATCCGCGAGCTGCATGATACTGGCATAATAGATTGCCCGATCGGGCAACCAGCAGGTGAGGCTTCATTGCCCGAGCTAAACACTAGATGGCCCCGGGCCACCGGGCAGTCCTTAATGTCGAGCCCTGCAACTTATATGCCACATTTATCCCCTCAACAGTAGACAGACATAGTTTGAAACGGAATAAAAACTTAAATCTTATGATATGGGATTGTGTATTTTAAAGAACGGAAACACACAGCTCTTCAAAGACAACTGGTGTATTTAATAACTTGAAATGAATCGTTGATGGCAATAACATGATTTATGAAAGACAGAATCTGAGGGTGTGCATGTGTTTGGTATCTGTTGTACCTAAAGGACACAATGTTACATTCTTAGTAAAAACCAGTACAAACCCTATAGGTTTGTACTTTCAGTGAAACCAAAAGGGGAGTCAACAGTTAACTCATCTTTCTAAAATAACAGCGTGTGCCAGACACTATAACAGCCTGCTAATGAGCCTGGTCTGAGGGCTTCGGTTGTCTCTGTTCCTCCTCCTCTTTCTTCAAACTATCCATGAACTAAAATGTCCAACATTTGACACGCCTGCTGATAGTGGTGACCAGAGATGGGGTCGTTACTAAAAAAAAGTAATATATTACATATTACTTTAAAAAAAAGTAATATATTACACTACTTCGTTACTCTCTACATAAAGTAACTCGTTACTTTATTCGTTACTTTACTCGTTACTTTACTCGCAGGGCCGGCCCGCCCCTCCCTACAGGCGGATCACGCAGACTGCGGCGCACCTACAGTGTAAGCGCGCCACAGTTTTGCCTCTGCGAGACTCCACTTGCACCCCCAATTACTATTGCATTAAGGAAGACATAACACAAGTCTTTCTTTTTATATGCTCTCAAATAGGCTACCAGCCACACAACAAGCTAACAGTCTGTGAAACGTCAAGACACTAATTAATGAAACCAGTTCAAGACGCATTATTCTTATCATTCTTTATGAGCGCAGTAACGGTAAGGTATCTAATTACTTATGTATTTAGTATTCCATAACTTAGTAACAGAGATGGTCAAACTAAAGTGGTAGAGACATGGCAGAATTCCTACAATGAAGCGGGACATTGAACTGTTCACCCGTGAGAGGGCGATCAACAAAAGAGAGCGAGCGGCCCGTTGAGGGAGTTTACAGATGAAAAGACTCAGCCATGTTTATGCAGCACTGCACGTGGAGATGTGGTCTCGCAAGTCGCGCAGATTACATAGGCCTACATGTAGCCAATATAAACCTGCGGCGGAAACCCCTCTTGTCTGTCAGTGAGTGTGATTATTTTATAAAAGTAACGAAGTAACGCGTGTCGGGGCAATGTTAGTAACTGTAGTGTGATTACTGAATTATAAAAGTAACGCGTTACACTACTCCCTTGCCGACAAAAGTAATATTATTACCGTAATATTACCAACTCTGGTGGTGACATAGCAACTGTCAAATGTTTGAATAAAAAAGTCCCAGAAAATAATTTATTAACCTGTTAAGCCCCAAGCCTGTTTTTCAGGTCTCAGGCTCGAAAATGACATTCCCAGAACTAATGACCATAACTACACTTCTAAAAGGAGAAAATTAATAATCTTTTTTCTCAAAGTAATGATAAACCTGTGAGTTGGATGTAGAAGAGTCAGAATCAATATAGATGTTTTTTATTTTAAAGAAAATTCAGATTGAACATAGTAAAAAAATGTAAATTATAGTGTCCGTCCAAAAATTCTGAAAATGGGCGTTTTTGCCATTTCTCTGGAAACCATTGGTCGATTTTGATGATTGACATCTCTTTTGATCCGTTAGAGCCAATATAATCGAAGGGGGATTTCCACATACACACCAACGTTACCATTGAGAAGTGGGGGCTATGCGCACGCAGTTTGCCTAAAGCGAAATCTTACGCTCTGAAATCTGAAAACTTAAAACTAGGTTTATTGCTGATGGATTATCAGAAATCCTTTCAAAGTGACACAGACACATTGGATTAACCTATGGATTAACCTTCAGCAGCGTTTTTATCGTTTTAATGCCATTGAAGACCACTTTTGACCAGACAACAACGAAGGTAAGACATATTGCCGAGTGATGATACATATACCTATCGATTCTGTGTATTCTCCCGATGCTAATCGATATGTTGGATTTGCATTTACAATAAGTAATAAGGGTTTTATGACTGAGTTATGTGCTAACGGTCTTAGCCTTTTTTCGCCCAGGGCTAATTTAGAGGCTCAGCATTAGTCTGTTTTTTTGCTAAAAATGGTTCATATCATCAGTTAGCTGAGTTTCTTCCCGTTACATGGATATGAAACATTCATAGTTTATTAAATATTAAGAAGCCCTCAGACGCTGTTTCCTGCAGATGATGCTTTTTTCTGCCGGCGGGCGGATGGGGTTCAACAGGTTAAAGAAACATGCTACTTTATAGATTTCAAGAAATGTGGACCAAACAAAGAAGAGTGTTCTGAACACTGCATGTTTCATACACATGAATCACTCAGAAATCTTTTTTAATCATTTTAAAACCTTGAAAAAAATGTCTTCCAATTGAAGGTAGGATCTGAACAACAAAAATGTTTCTGATCAGAATTGACACGGTAAGTGCCACTGTATAAGTTATCTTTCATTTTTAAAGTAGTAATATGCCTAGCCTGTACAATTTCAACGGATACAACGGGCACTCACTTTTTAACTGACAATTCAACTGCATTCAGAAATTCCATTTAATCTACACTTGACCTCTTTAGCACAGTTGGACTTCATCACTATTCTACATTTTCATTCCTGAGTGTTGCCGAGCTCTGGCACTGGGTCCGTTTTTTTAAAAAGTTCAGTAACTAAAAGTGCTTTAATTGCAATAGACTTATCAAACATCTTTGATTTGATCTATAAAACAACCCTGTATGAGTCAGAGCTCCATTCTGAGAGCTTTTCCTTGTTTTAAGTATGTGATGCAATCCTTGCGTGTATCCGGCTGAGGCTGTACTTCTTTTGTACTTAACCACTCATCAAATCTCTAAGGACACAGGGTGCTGTCTGCTGTACAGATTGTGAAGCCCACTGCAGTACATTTGTAATAGTGACATTGGGCTATGCATACCACATTTGATTTGATTTCCTTTGTTAAACAGTCCTTGCTGATGCACTTCGAATTAAATGTCTGATACAGTAAACCCTAGTGCATGATTACTTGGTAATTTATAATTTCTCCAAATGAACACTCAGAAGGAGCCGAGTTCCTCTGTTTGTCCACTCCGTTGTCACCTTGAAGCATTACAGTGAGGAAGCAACTTTAAAAGGCTCTGCACAGTGTCCAAACACATCAAGTGCGACTTGTTAACAGGCACACACTTCATGAAAAACTGCAACCGGCCAGACATTCACACTTGGGAGTAGAGCTGGGACCTCTGCCATGGCAAACCTATGCTTAACCAAACACTCAGTGACTGATGCTAGATGGAATGGAACAAAGGTGCTGATTTATTCGCCTTTAATACCAACTGCCAACAATGGCTTGAGTAAAAGTATTCCTCTTCTTTCCTGCGGCTACATTAAGGTATTCTGGGGCAAGATTTCGCCGTAAGGAGCCTGCAGGCTGTGTTAGGGTTCTCACTGAGTTCACACCCTCCCCTTTCGCACTTCCAGTGCGATTGCTCGTTCACGTGGAGCAGCAAACACATTAAGTGCTGTTCATAGCCAACTGGTGGGGACTGGAAGTGGGTAACTGAACCCTCCAACTGCAAGTCTGCATCAACCAAGCCCTCAGGAAGTACGCCAGAAGTTGAAGCAACATTTGTGTAGTGGCCAAAAGGTGGTACTAAAATATATCTATCAGTCCGTGACGTCATTGGGCCCAAAAATACATTTTCCCATTGACTCACATTGGGAAGAGTCAACTTGACTTCATTTGCCACTGAACAAATGTCATAGGAATGAACGGGGTCGTCCCTTTCACTGACGGGAGACGGGAGTCTGCCCTGTCTTTATTTACACCCTCCACTTTAAAGGAGCATAATTGGGTTGAGTCTAACTACAGACTGAGTTCACTTCATCAGAGAGTGTGTGTAGGGCCATCATAATTGTTGACTCTGAATCAACTTTGTGCTCAATTTTGTGGCTACAGTGGTAATTTGTATTCTTGTACACCTCTTTTTACATTTAAAACCAGGCTCCAGCCCAGTGGGTTCCCACTTTACAATTATTCGGTGCCATGGAGCAGTTGGGCGTTTGGCTCCTTGGGTTAGGTTTAGGGGGTGGGGAGCATTTGGGGGTTTGGTTTCTTGCTCAAGGGCACATCAGCATTGCCCAGTTGGTGTACTGGCACCTCTCCATCTAAAAATCCATATTTTGGTCAAAAACTGTGGCCCTTTGGTTCCCAAGCCAATTCCCTACAGACTGATCCACTGATGTTGTTGGCAGCATGGAACCTGCTACACCCAGTATGTTTTATAATGTTAATATAGTCATCGAAGATGTCAGCTTTATAATTATAAACATGTTTTATTCATATGTTGTGCATGTTGGAGACCCACCTAACAGTATGATGATACAGATGAGGATGGCGATGATGGCACCGGTGCCAAGACCAGCAGCGATGATTCGCTCCATGTCCACACAGTCTCCATGGAGATCGCACTGGCAGACCTTGACCCTCAGGTAGGACGTGTTGGACATGGGCAGGTTCCCAGAGTCTGTGATCATGATGGGAACCTCGTAGATCCCGCTGGCCAGAGTGCCGATCCTCAGTCGGAGCTGGGCGTACTCGCCTACATGATGGAAGGGTGGACAGATGGAGAAATTGATTAGCAAGGTTTTTTCCTGGCTAACTTACAGATTTCATCATTTGTATCCTCATCCCCTTCCAATACATTTTACTTGGAGCTGCCTTGGTCGTAACTGGAGAAATTGGGGTTACCTTACATTCCAAAAATAATTCAATGATATCTGCTCACGGATAGATGAGTCTTGAGATACTCACCAACATACAAACAGATAATTCTCAACCAAACTCTACACCAGGTAACTAAGGGGTAACATCCAAAACTACTGAAGTGACATTTATATTTCCTAAATAGCTACTTCAACCAAATGCTACTTTTGCCCAGCATGTCCACCAGCCTCAGATTTACCATATAACTTATCTTTGAAATAAAATAAGTCAATGGATCTTTTATTGGTCTTGAATACAAGTCCATGAAATCTATTGTTCCCAGACTTTTCTTAAAGAAACGGACACACTGTCTCATACTGACCGTTGATGCGGTGCAGCGTCCAGTTGCGGCGTACATCT
This sequence comes from Gymnodraco acuticeps, assembly GCF_902827175.1. Lineage (NCBI taxonomy): Eukaryota > Metazoa > Chordata > Actinopteri > Perciformes > Bathydraconidae > Gymnodraco > Gymnodraco acuticeps. The sequence goes on along the minus strand of NW_022989835.1, from coordinate 1,419,002 downwards.
GATGGACGACTGGCAAGCTCGAAGGCGAAGGGTCCGCCATTAGGGGCCAGGTCGGGGTCACTGGCTGTGATGTTGATGGCGTTGGGATGAGGCTTCTCACACATTTCCACCTCAGGGGGGAACACGTGGGGGGAGTTGTCATTTATGTCGATCAGGTACATCTGAAGGGTGCCTGTGCCACTGGCAGGCGGGATACCTGGAAATACAGAATTAACAGATTCAAGAATAAACACTGACAAATACACAATATTTTTTAAACCAGGTATAAGCTAATCACAATATGTGGTCTGTGCAGAAGCCATCAGTGATGCTAGTCAGCCCAAGTGAATTCAATCTATGAATAAATTCCACTTCACACCAAGATCTGGATGACACTGGCTCAGGGGATTAATGCACTGAACTACCATTCAGAGGATCATTAGTTCAATTCAATTCAGTATATTGTGTATACATTAGTACAATAAGAGGAATTAAGTTGTACACATATCTTTTTTTTTAAAAGCAAAACATCTATCAATCTAATCTAAAAAAAAATTAAAAATGTTATTAAGAAAGATAAATTAACAATATAAAAATAAAAACAATCTACTCTGATTCCACCCGGTCAGTCTGCGTCGTGTTACGGCTGCGCCGCGGCATCCGCAGGGATCGCGGTCACTCTAGTCAATGGGTGCTATTCCACCAGACGCGCCGCGTTACGGTTCAGAACGGCCCGTCCACACAGCGGCGTGCGTTGACGCTTCACCATTCACTTTGAATGGGGTGACGTCACTTTTCGCCAAACTGCATTGTGCGAAGCGACGCGGAGCGTTGCTAGCGTTGCTGGCGTTGCTCGCTGCAAAAGTTGAGCAATGTTAAACTTTTGGCGCCTCGGCAGAAGCGTCAGCCAATCAAATCCTGTTTATGCAAATCTGCCAGTACAAGCGCTAGCCAATCAAACCGCGTGTATGCTGGGAGAGACTACGCAGGTCATTTCCGGAGAAATTAATTATAGCGGTAGTGAATCACCCGGTGTTATATGATCAGTATCTGTTCACCTACCGGGATACAAACTGGAGGAGCCAGGCATGGAGGGAGGTGGCAGAGACAGTGGGTGGAACTGGTAGGTTTTCGCCTGTTTGGGGAGTTTATATTATATTATATATGATATTCTGAACAAACTGTGCTGTTTATTAGCTGTTAAGTGTCTCTACTGTAGGCTATTTTTATTATATGTACAGCACTTTGGCTCGACCAAAAATGTTTATAAATGTGCTATATGAATAAAACTTGATTTGATTTGCACGGGAGATTCATGTGATTGGTTGTTGGTCTCGTTGCTCGCATAAACTCCCCAAGCTTCAGACACGCCCACCGCCAAGCGTCAACGCACGCCGCCGTGTGGATGGGCCGGAAGTGTCCCAGAAGCGTATCGCCCCTGGGCTCCGCTCGAAATAGGATTGAAGTCTATTTTTCGACGCGAGGCGTTGCAGAGGCGGCGAGCAGGAAGTGGACCGGTCAGAGCATCCGGCCCATCCCCCAAATAAACTAATTTGTAGACCCTATCCCTCCGTAGTCTTTCAAGTAGGAGGAGAAATGCCAGCGTTCTCCTCCGGTTTACAGGCACTGTGTAAATTATATATATAGAATAATTCTTTGATTCATGTCGTTTATAACTGGGATATTACAATTATTATTAACTTGCAACAAAAACTGCGAGACGGCAGGTAAGACGCTCCGCTTCTGAAATGCGTCTGGTGGAATAGTACCCATTGACTAGAGTGGCTGCAATCCTTGATGACGTCGCGGCGCAGCCGTAACACGGCGCAGCCGTAACACGGCCGTAACGCGGCCGGACGCTTCTCTAAAATTAGGATGAATCCTATTTTTGCCGCGGCGCAGCCGTAACGTAAGGTCGGGCAGGCAGCCCCTCCTCGCAGGAAGTGGAAAGGTGAGCATCCGGGCCAGGCCCATCCCCCACATATACTAATTTAGCAGACCCCTCTCCTTCATCACAACACCTCCACTACGATACGCACAATGGACGACGAGGTTTTCATCATGGAAGTGGACTATTACAATTATTATTAACTGTGTCTGTAGACTACAACACAACAAAATAGGAAATGTATAACAACAATAAACACAATTTAAACAGACACAAAAATAAAACATTTAACTACCTAGCCTACTTACTGAGCCTGCACGCACGACGCTATGCTTCTGAAACGCTTCTGGGACGCGTCCGGTGGGTTATGGCGCTAGAGGAGGTCGGACAAAAACCGCGGCGCAGCGCGGCGCAGACGGACCCAGTGGAAATTGGGGGTAACGCGGCCGTAACACGGCCGTAACACAGCCGTAACGCGACGCAGATGGGCCCGGTGGAATCTAGGGGTTAGTATGCCGACGTTCGTGAACTGTCAACGGGGGGGGGGGGGAGCCTCGCTGCGGGGAAGCTGTGGACCTATGTCGTCTATCAGCACAACTTACATGATGCAGTTTAAACACAGTTAAATAAATAAAGGGTGGTGCTGGTCGTCAACGGCCCGGTTCGCTGACGGCCGGACGTACTGTGATTCTCCAGAACACGCAGTTGGCCAGTCCGCCCCTGTGTAGCATATTATATTCGATGACAGATGAGCAGATCGCCACTGGGCTTTCAACTAAAGACTAAAAAACTGTGGCATGTAAAGCTCCTTATGGGTACTGTACTGCAATGTGTGAAGTTACACCCGCTACACCCCTGGTCATTTCCCCATGGAGGAAAGCAGCAGAAAGTCAACTGGAGTTAAAGAGAGCGGGGCCTAGAAGTTATCCTTCTGCGCTGCGTTGCTTACATGGCTTCCTTCTGCAGGAGGAGACGCACTCTGCAGGGGGAGACGTGCTCTGCAGGGGGAGACGCGCTCTGCCGGCGGTCTCGCTCAGGATCCGAAAATACAATTTAAATATTTTTGCACACTTATTCCTAGCGTGCCACTGGTTATGGTCCCGCGTGCCACCACTGGTTGCCGACCCCTGATCTAAATGTAACCACATCTGCCTTTTCAGGTGATGCTTTTCTGGAGGTCTGTAAAGACATTCAAAATTCAAATGTTTCTCATTTTGAACAATTCAAATGTATAATTAAATGATATACTAAATCACAGCATCTGTAGGGAAGTCAGAGCACATTAAGACACACACACACACACACACACACACACACACACACACACACACACACACACACACACACACACACACACACACACACACACACACACACACACACACACACACACACACACACACACACACACACACACACACACACACACACACACACACACTGTGCTTTGGTTTGAATCTTTGTTGACAGTTAAAAACTGATTATCACCAAATCTATCCTTTAAGGGAATGTTTAATTTCAGTACGCCTTATGTCAGAATTATACAGCACAATCATTCTCAGTAGATTGTTGGATGCACCATATGCAGAATAATCAAGAGAGTAGTTACTGAAAATGAATGAATGGAGCTGACTAAAGAGTGTGCACATTCGTTCAGCTTGCATATTATTAGTGACGTGGATACTACATCACTTGGAAGTGAATGCACATTCTCTGTATTGTTCATGGTCACAGAATAAAGTGAAGCATGCTCAGTAATAGTTAGTGACCGGTGCCCATATGGTCACGGCTGAGAAACTGCAGACTTGGAACCTTTAGCAAAAGCCTGCGTGTGTTTGTCCTCAGTGTGTTTTTTATCAGCAAGTGTGTGTGTGCTGGACAGAAATGTGCAAAGACAGTCACTTAGGCACAGCGGAGTCTCTATATGGAGAGGGTGCAGAGTGGATGGAGAGAGCCGCTGAATGACATTCCTCTTGAACAATTTTCCACTCTAAACAGAGAATCCTCTTTACCATGGCTATAAAGCACAATTGTGACCAAGACAAGAGCAAGACTTTGGGAATGATGTACTCAATAGCCAGGAAAAAAGCTCAATTAGAAATCAATGGGTGTACTGTGTCTGCGTAATCCTCCCCGATCGAGACATTTGATTGCGGGAATAAAGAATTGAAATGTAATTAAAGGTAGACAGCACAATCTGTTGTCTAGAGAATAACTCTTCCTCTTTCTATTATGTGGAATAAGAGCTTTACTTCAGGCTTGATAAGTTGGAAAATAAACTAAGCCTAAAATGTTGTATTTAACTGGGTTGTGTGACACAGCATTGTTGTCCAACTACAGTGTTGTGACATCACGATGTAACTCTGCAATACTTAATTTAAACAATTTCAAAAATCTTAATGGTCAATCTTAGTAAGGGTAAGGGTAGCTTTTTTCAAAGTCATGTTCAAAGCAGTGAACTTTTTAGGCAGATAAAGCGACTAAATACTACAAATGTAAATAACTATTTTATTTTCTCTTGGAAGGAGCCAAATGCTTGGAAATGAATATATCTATTATATAATTGTATAATAATAATAAATAATAAAATAGTGATGAGTCCAATTATTTATTGTATGCATTGTACCTTTTCACTTGTAGCTGCATTGCTGGTTAATGGTGTGATCGGAAAGTAGCATTTATTATTTATTTTCTGTAATTTATAAAACTGTGACAGGACAAATGAAACAATATGAAACACTGGGGAGGGGGGGGAGTGCACTGCTGTGAAGGAAAAGGGGGGCACACCACACGACAACACAAGAGCTTAATTGCAAATGTACAATAATCGTTTTCTCTTCAGTGTCTTCTTTCCATAATCGTTGAAAGATTAAATCATTATTGAAACGTTGGACTGAAAAAAAAGGGATGAATCACCAAGGCACTATTATTTGTACTAATGATGAGGCAAGCTAGCCTTCACAAGCTACAGTTTCCAAGTCACACTGCTCTCATCTGCAAAGGCTAGACAGTAAAACAAGCACCACTGATTATTGAAGCACAGACAACAAAGGAGTGTGTGTGTGTGTGTGTGTGTGTGTGTGTGTGTGTGTGTGTGTGTGTGTGTGTGTGTGTGTGTGTGTGTGTGTGTGTGTGTGTGTGTGTGTGTGTGGGGGGGGGTTACTGCACGACAATTTTGTCTCACCGTTATCAGAGGCCATGAAGGTAACGTTGTACAGGTTGTTTTTGACGTAAGGAGACTCTCGGTCGAGGATGGCGATGGTGGAAATCCGACCGTTAACGGGGTCGATCTCCAGCCAGTTGGCAGGGTCGTGCATCTTGGAGTACCTGGATGCAGAGGGAGAGAGATGGCATGAGAAGGCAGCACAGAGAGGCTTCTTTATCTGCGTCCCTGGCCCCGAGCCAAGCAGCTACTGAGAAGCTGATATATGGAGGCTGCAGAACTCTCACCAGGCAAACACAATTCATCCGTTTATTCTCACTGGAAATGTTTCTACCTTTAACTTACATTCTAATATGTTTGTTGGTTAAAATATGTGTGTTTCAGACTTGTTAACAACCCATAAGCAGCATAAAGCTTTGCAAATCCCCTTGACTTGCTGATGAAATGTATTTGTCTAGCAGAATGTACTCGTACTTCCACATCTGCAATGCTGTAATAGCAGCAATAGCTTAAAATGAGGCAAACAGTTGTGAAATATTATGAATACACAGTAAAATAGCACAAAGGCGAGCACATCTTTCAATACGCCACAATAAACTCTCATGAATAGGAAAGATTGTACATTTGTTTTATTTTTAATAGATGAGATAAAGAAAAGAAAGGCGCAGTTGTGAATAAATGTAGGAGCAGCCCCAACAACAGCGACACAAATGAACAAATTAAACACCCAAATGCTCTCTCTGATTCGCACTACAGTGCACAATACACTCGCTTTATAGTGTGTGCAATTTTTTCTAATCAAAGTGTGCGTCCACCATTGGCTGTTGCTAGGATACAAAAACTTGAGCTCCACATTTAGAAACAAATAGTGGGATGTAAAATAAAAGAAGGCAGGGGACAAAAAAGCTGCCGTCCTGCTGGCTCTGCGCTCAGTCTGGTTGTTGGTGGCTAAGTGCCGCAGTGGCAGGGAAAGACATACATTTCCTCCAATCAAGATGTTTGTAGAAAGAAAGTCCAGGCATATAAACAGAGTTTATCTCAGAATGGGGCTGCCAATGAGAACAGCATGCTGCCATCGCTAAATGAGGAAGCAAAACTTTACCTTGCTGCAAATTAAACTGCGTAGTTTAATATGGTCACTGAAGGAGTATCTCAACAAAGAAAACCTAAAACTTCTGCTCATTATGAGAGGGAAACTTTCAAACACTGAAATAATTTTTAAGGTTCATAATAGGATTAAATGATTGGCATAGATCTTTAAGAATCTGAGCTGCCAATAGCAAACACTAACTCATGTTGCCTTCCAACCAACCAACCAACCAATCTACCCACCAACCAACCTACCAACCAACTAACAATTGTCGATACCCCTTTATCCTTTGCAGGGTTGAGGGGAGTTGAAGCGTATCACAGTTCATATTTAAGTGAAAATATCACTGGACAACTTTCTAAAACATTCTTTAAGTCAAACAAGTTTTTCAGTCCACTATTGAACATTTATCTGAAGTCAAAAGCAAGTCAAGCAATAAGGCTGGCGTCACACTGTCCCGAAATGTACACCAGATGGACACACGAATATGGAATTGTGAATTTCGCACGAAGATGGCCCCGAACTTGGTCAACAGCCAAGCAACAGCCGAAGCAAGTATGATGCCTACAGAAGGCCACACGATGGCACCCGAACCACACACGAAGGCAACACGAAGATGTACATTTTTATAGTAGTTTATACCCGCAGGACAAACGAAGGCCACACAATGGCTACACAACATCGTATTGAGAGTACGATGCGTTCGAACTAGGTCACGAAGGCGTAGATATTGAAACCCTAGAGGGGCTCATTATGGTTTAAAATCACTACCAATCATGATGTTCTTTTTTCTCAGATTTCAACACTATGCTCTTGATATGATCATTAGTAAAGTGGATGTGACGTCTCAGCAGGTAGATACAATAACTGCTTTCATTTAACACTGAGCTCAAGAACTTTGATCCTTTATACAAATAAAAATAAAGGATTTTCAGATTTGGAACTTTCTCCCACTTTCGACATTTCAAAAGAAGTTCCACAGGTTTTGACATCCAACTTAAACAAATGTACAAATGTAATGAAGATTTGAGATTCGGCCAGCACAAATGATTTCCTAATAAAAGTCAAGAATGGGCTATGACAAGTCTTGCAGCCTCAGAAAAGTCTTTATGCTAATTCTGACCTTTATCTAATCACAGTGTTCCAGCTACATGAAGATGTGCACTGTGTGAATAGAAAAACAATATGGTGACTGAGTCAGAGGTGGCACTATACACATAATAAAAAATAAAATTTCCTTTCAAGCATTCTATGTCGATAACAGTCATTGACAGGGAGTTCAGAAATGATTTTAATAAGTGCAAGGCTAATTTCAAATATAAAGAGGCTACAGATATGCAAAGGCTCCTCTTATCAAAAGGTAGTGAAAGATCCATTCAGGACTCTACTTAGACCTGCTGAACCTTTCTATAGTTAAATGAAATGAATGCATTAAACATGTAATTAAATTACACCTTTTAATTTGACTCATTACTTCAATATAATTACATTTTGACCCACAGCTGGAACCCTGTATAACTTACTATCTAACTCAAATGAAAGCCATTAAAGTCAGAGCCTCCATCTGTGGACCTACCGGATAGTTTGTCTCAGGAAGCGGTCGGGGTCTTGAGCTGTGAAAGTGGTAAGCAGGGACCCCGCAGGCAGACCCTCCTCTAGTTTGATGGACTTCGGGTTGGGGCTGAACTCTGGACTCTCGTTGATGTCCAGGATTCGTACGGAGACGGTTGCCGTGGACTGACGAGGCAGGTGCATGCCACGGGCCAGCGGGACCTCGTTCTCTGCTTCCACCGTCAGCATGAAGGAGCGGGTCAGCTCGAAGTCGATAGGCTGGACAGAAGAAAGGAAGGATTGGATGATAGTGACATGAAAGTTGAAGCACAAATCACAATAACTGCTCTATTGTTTTATTCTCATAGTTTAGGCTAAGAGTTCCTACGGAGGTCAAGTATTGGTGTGTGCATTGGTTTTAATGCATGAATGTGTGAATTAATATGCTTATGTACTTGCAGTTATACTTGCAAGTGTTTTAGATTTTCATTGTTCAAATCATACAAATGTGCTTCTATCTATGAACTTATTTACTATAATTATTCGATTGCTCAAGGTCACCAGTTGCACTCTGAGTTTTCACTTTAGGAGCATAAATGAGTGGGTAAAAAAAATTAGATGAATATACATTTTAGTGGTCCCTGAGGCGGTGAAAACTGACCAATATAAAAGATCAAGAATTCACTTTTACACTCCAAATAATGCACATTTCTTCTAAATCGAAAACTAACTTTCCATTTAATTTCCCATATGAGCTGTGATGACAATGACCAGCTTGGAGTGTACAATTAATTTCCATTAACGGCCATTTTAAAACAATATTTTCAAGCCTTGCAGGTAAATCAGTATAAAATCAACGTCTGACATTTATTTCTATACAAGCCAACTCTGTTCTCAGTTTGAATTTTTTCTATTTTCTATCAACTGCAAAATTAAATGTGGATCTCTCTGGTGGAAACTGTAAAGTTGTATGTCTTTCTGATATTATCACTCGGTCTGGGCTCACCTTTAGTTAGTTGTACAGTAAGTCTATAGAGATGACAACTCCCTGTAGACTCCCTTCAAATTCAAAAGTCCCTTTTATTGGTTTCTATAAATTATTGATTCATGGACTAGCACCAATTACTGTCTATGATCTGATCCTCACATCTTTCGCCCAATTACTTCTCTCCACTCCATGGTTCATTTTAAAGTCTGCAGGGGGATTTTAGTATTTTTTCCTACAAGGACAACTTAACCTGAATGTTAAGATAAAAATAACTATAACGTTTTTTCCATTCAGTTATTATTTGTTCGTATAGTAGAGTTCATTGTTACTGGGGGGATCTGTGACTCCCCTATCATATTGAAATGATCCCACTGATATGTGATTAATATTTACTGTTCACTCTCCTACATCAGCATACTGTACGAAGTTGCTGCTGTTGCAAACAATACAATAACTACCACTGCTGTTTCCCATTAATAGTATAACACTTGCAGACCTCCACTTGGAAGTGGAGCTGAGGCTAACAGGCTCATACTGCGGCCAGTGAGAGGCAGCACATCTCCAAAACCCTGACTGTGAGCAACAGCCTTCTGTCAGTGTGATGGTAAACACTCAATGATTGTCTTTAACCTTTCTTAATACAATGTGACACTTTGTCAGTGCTGTCAACATGAACGCCCATTGTTGTTCTTGGTGATTCAGAGAATCCACTGACAGTCATGACACAGCCCCCAGTGGTGGGTGTCTTTCCAATTGTAGTTATAAAACAACACCAGTAACCACTGGTACCACCACATCAAACACAACTGAAAGCTTTAAGGTCATTTTCAAAGTCATGTGTATATCAGATGCTAACCCTGTGTCATTTCATTCTTAAAGAAAACATTGTTTTCCTGCATACTTAAAAAAGGAAAGTCTTGATGAATTGAAGTAAATGGTTGCCAACCTTTATTGAAACAGCCTCTAACAAACTCTCATACACCTAAAGGGCCTAGATTATAATCCACGATTGTTGTGTGGGTTTGAGAACAGAGGTTTTCATTGTACTGCTATTGCTGAAGGGGGCCCTTCAATTCATTACGACTGTTCCAGTAAAATAAAAGTCTTTCTGGAATCACTGATACACAAACAGTTATTTTTGTGGGTGAAATATTTATTATGCTTCTCAAAATCAGCTTACACTTGCTGTTTTGAGTGCATAAGTGCATCCAAAGGCGAAATATGGCAAAATGCAAAGCTGGACAATTCTCACACTTAACAACCGCCTTCTTGGCTACGTAACGGAAGCTATGCCACCAGCTACGACAGCAATATATAATAAGAGTTATAGATGCAGGTTTTTTTTCACTTTTGAAGTAACATACCACTATACTGGTGTCAAAGAAAGGTATAGGGTTAATTCAAAAGTCTGTAATGATTTGGCTAGCTAGCTAATAGGAGCGATTGTCACTTTCAGCACACTAGCCATGTGAGATTTGTTCACAGTGCACAACACAGTGCACAACATGGTATTGTACTAAGGAAATTCCCGAATTGAGACACAGTTTTAGAGGCATTTTCAAACAGCACGTGAACCAAAGCAACAAAATAATACAGGAGATGGTTTAATTCCCTCAGTCCGCCAACATACAACAGAGAGCAGTGACTCCTCAGTATTTGCTCATTCAGGTATGTGTGTGTTAGTGTGTGTGTGGAGACTAAATCCCACCTTGACCACAGTGAGCAGGCCTTCGTTGGTGGTGGGGTCAGTGGGGATGGAGAAGCGCCCGGTGGGGTCTCCGGCGATGATGCGGTACACAGCAGCCCATGCTGTGGTGTGAGGCTGGTCCTTATCTGTCACCGTCAGGTTCGCTACGATCACATTCACCCGGTTCTCATGAACTTCCCCAAAGAACTGGAAGACAGACAGAAATACATACATTGAACCCTTAGTAGAATGACCCTTAAGTTATGTGACCAAAGTGTCTTATTAGAGAACTAACTGCTTTTGTTTCACACTTTCTTCTTCTTTCTGTTCCACCTTTACTGAGGAGGCTAAACACGTTGGACGTTTCATTGGCTTTTGACTTTCCGCCATCTGCCACTGCTAATAAAAGCTTGGAGGGCTTCAGGGAATATCAGTGTTGATGCCGTGCGTGGACCTACTGTGTCTGTGGTGAACTCGGGGGGGTTGTCGTTGACATCAGTGACCCTGATGACAGTGGTGGCGGTGTTGGACAGGCCGTAGGTGGGGTTCCCCTCCATGTCTGTCGCCTGGATGATCAGTGTGTACTGGGTGACTTTCTGGAAACAAACAGAGATAACAGCTGGACCTCAGATTCTTTCTACCTTCTTTATCATAATATTATTTTTTTAGTGTAACATATATTAAAAATGTTGAGTATTATAGCGCACATTAAAAATATTAAATAAAATAAAAATTAAATTAAAAATATTCGACAATAGTGGAATCTCTTTCTGCCAAAGCACCATTATTGCTTTATACTGCTTAACAATAACGTTCAGATAGCTGATGACAGGATCTGCACAGCTCCTTTAACAATTGAAGAAACCTATTATTTAATTGTATACTCTACCAATGAGTCATAGACTTTTGAGTAACAAATCGAACGTTTTAGATTTAATGTTAAAGGTCCCATGTCATGCTTTTCCGGTTCCCTTGTGTGTTATGAAGCTTTTTATACATGTAAACGGTCTGCTGAATCAAAAACCCTCAAAGTACACCCTGTAGCGAGTAAAACTCTAACACAGAAAATACCTGTCTATGCTGCCCCAGAACGCCTCGTTGGAGATTTCTCTTTTTCCATTTGTTTCTTCCGGCAACCGCATGACGTCATGCGGTTCCCGGAAACCAAACTGGACCAATCTGCGGAGCTCCTCACACACCAGGACCTTTAGCTTACAGGAGCTCCAACAAGCCGTTTAGGACAGAGTGAATACCGGTGAATACACATACTTTACAGAGATGCTGTATGAGAAACCAATGTGAGTTTGGAAAATTGCACAATATAAATCTATTTTAGTAGACCTCAACAATGGAATTATGATCAGTAGAAATGGCCATGACATGGGACCTTTAAGACCTCAGTGAACATATCTTAAACAATAATAAAGGGAAATTACATCTTATGTTGACAGTTTCTTTTTGACTTTATTTTTTAAACAAAAAAAGCTCCTCAATGTTCATCCATATGGTTGTTAGCAGTGTTGTAGTCAAGTCACCAATTCACGAGTCCAAGTCAATCTCGAGTCACCACTCTTCGAGTCCGAGTCCAAGTCCAAATCCGAGTCACCAAGGGAGAGTCGTAGTCGAGTCCGAGTCACCCAAGGAGTGTCCAAGTCGAGTCAAAGTCATCATTACCTGTGTTCGAGTCCGAGTCCAAGTCCGAGTCACCCAAGGAGTGTCCGAGTCGAGCCAGTCATCATTACCTGTGTTCGAGTCCGAGTCCAAGTCCGAGTCACCTAAGAAGAGTCCAAGTCAAGTCCAAGTCTTCGTGGATATATGTGTTGAAATGTAGCTGCTCCTCTACATTGCTTTTACATCTGTCTATTGAACTGCTGTGAAGCCAGTTTGGCTACAATTCTTAGGTGCTATAGGCCTACAAATATAAAGCTTATTACTAATATTATTATTGTTATTATTGTAAATGACCTTTAATATGTCTAACTATATTTAAAATGAGTTACCTTTTAGAGCTAAGTGATTATATTTGCATGCCAATATGTTCCTATGGTAAAGTTTTCGTTTTGCACTTTTATTTTGATAGTAATAAGATCGGGACTCTTATTTTGAAGGAACTTTTACCGGTTAAATCGGTTTACTGATAAAGATTAAGCCCCAGAAAGCACATGGCTACTTAACATGCAAAATTAAGTCATTCTGCATGTTAATAGCCATGTGCTTTCGTGTTATGGATGAATCTTTATTTATTGATTAGATCACGTTACTCTGATGATAGTGTTCAAGACAGCCTATATGTCTGAACTCGATCCTTAGAGTAATGTGTTACGGAGCCTTCTCTTCAATATGGTTACCACATAACGAGCATTTTGCGCTGCTCTTTTCCAATGTGGAAGCAGAATGTGTGAAAGCATACAGCACGATGCGGGGTGTGTCTCTAGACATCTTTAGACTGGAATAGCGGGGCCCAGTATGTGAACTCGCCTCACAGGTGCACACGACAGGATAGGGGACATCAGACTCCAGAGAAAACTTGCTCAAGTCCGAGTCAAAGTCGGAGCGTCAATGTACAAGTCGAGTCCGAGTCATCGTGGGGGGGAAAATGCACGAGTCCGAGTCCAAGTAAGCGTACGCGAGAATTCACGAGTCCGAGTCCAAATCATTGTGCACGAGAATTCACGAGTCCAAGTCCGAGTCGCGTCAATCAGTGCGCGAGTCCGAGTCGAGTCACGAGTCCCGAAAATCGGCACTCGAGTCCGAGTCCAGGACTCGAGTACTCCATCTCTGGTTGTTAGTAAGGTTAAGTTTGGCTACATGACATGGCCTTTATCTTACTTTCATTCTGAGCTCTGTCTGGTTACAATCCTAACTTTAAAAAGCATGAAATGTTGAGCTTAACTGTTGGAGCCAACCAAAACCCATTAATGTCCACCTGCTGTCGTGTTACCAAAGACCCAAAATAGCTACCATGACAAAAACGAATTGATATCCATGACAACTATCAAACTCTATCTGAAGAATAAGACCTTGGCATGTAGTTGACATCTCAAGCAAACAATGGTAAGTTGACTCAGTGTATTTAGCAAAAATACGAGGAAATTACTCCTTGTGGGTACAATGTTTGATGAATATATCAGGGTATATGCGGGAATCTTGAAGTCAAATGTAAGACCTTTTAAGACCTTTTTTAAGACCCTTTCCATACATTTGAAGACCTCATCGCCACTTCAAGTTTTAACCGGTTACATTGGCACAACATTTACTTTATACAGTATTGATTGTCCTTCCTCCTTATCTTCCAACCATTTGGACGCAAACTTGCATTTCCCCATAACGATGTTTAACAACCGGCGTAAACGGACCTTCGCGCGCTATCAAGCAGTGAGCGTGCGATGTCCTGTTCAGATGACGTCAAATCCAACGGGATGCCATAAATAAACTACACAGAATCACACTACACACCTACGCAATGATTGCATTCAGGCAGACTGTAGAATACAACCTCTTTGGACAATTGATATACTTATTGAAAACAAGCTACAAAATGTAATACCTGGGAAAATGCCGTTTAATACTTTTTAATAGCCTTAATTTTCGCAACATTGATTTATCAACTTTTAATACTTTTTAAGACCCCGCGGACATCCTATACACAGCTGACATGTTTCAAAGTGTGTCAGCATGTAAACATTTATTAGATTGAAGTTTAGGATCAGCTGATGCCAGAATATGTACCAACAACTCGAGCTGGGTTTACACTGCAGGGACACAGACTCAGGCTGAGAAGCAGCTGCTCCACCCAAAAAAAAACACACACACACACACCTCCCGATCGAGGCCTGCTGCCACAGTGATGATGTCACCGGTCTTGTTGTTAATGGTGAACATGTTGGTGGAGGGGCTCTGGGGATTCTGGGAGAGGATCTTATATCGCAGCATCCCATTGGCAGTTTTTGGATCATCCTTGTCCACAGATGTCACTGTCATCACAAAAGATCCTGCAGGGAAACACGCAGCAAGTTAACACAGATATATCAGGGGGGAGAGTGTGTGTGTGTGTGTGTGTGTGTGTGTGTGTGTGTGTGTGTGTGTGTGTGTGTGTGTGTGTGTGTGTGTGTGTGTGTGTGTGTGTGTGTGTACCAGGCTTGGATCCCTCCGGTACGGTGCCGTTGAAGATGGTGTGTGTGAACTCTGGTCTGTTGTCGTTCTGGTCGATGACGTTAATGACGATGTCAATGGGGTTCTCCACCTGATTCCCATTCAGGTCCACAGCGTGGGCTCGCAACTGTACGCACACATACATAAAAAAAACATAGAACTTGAATGAAGATAAGATTCCATCAATTAAGATCTATAACATAAGTACAAATACGGTACTTAACAGAACCAGCACAACTGCGAGGCTGACAATGCTAACGAAAATATGTAACGTTTACCATAGTGTTGCTGAATGTAGCATAATCAGCACAGTTACTTATGGGAATGTCAGTAACTGTGCAGGTATTGGCTCATCAAGCAAAGTATTTGGACCTGCTGGTGTTAAATGCAATACAATCAAGCAGGAGTTGTCCTCTGGTAAACTTATATTTTAACATTTTAGAGTAATGCAAAGAATATTTGAGTATTGTGGGTGAAAATAGAACTATATAAGAAGCAGTCCTTTCATGTAGTAGGTTTGGTATGGAAGCTCTATTTATTGTGATCAATCCAAAGCTTAATTGATCATATGCACAATAGCTTCAGTGTAGTTTTGGAAATGAAAATCTTAAGCCTTTTAAATCAACACAAATTGGATTATTAAATGAATTCAAACTACTGCAAAAGAAAAAAACTAAAGAGTAATGAAAACTACGCGGGACTACTAAAGGTCTTATTTTGATTATAGCTTCTATTGAGCTTTTTGAAATAAAGCTTTGAATGTCTGTCATTGTATTATGACGTCATCAACCTTAAATAAAAATTCTCAAAACAAAATCATTGATTTGAATAAGTGATTATTGGGTTTCAATGAGTTTGTCTTTTATCTCAATAAATAAACTTCCTCCAATTAATAAAACTCGGCAGTGCGTGCCTCGCTTTGTGTGATGATAGCTGGAGAGCAAACCATTTTTTGGGATGCAGTTTATATTTTGTCTTTCAAAGACAGAGTATAAGAGTATTTTGTTAAATAAAAACAAGTTGTAAATACTTTTCTCCATAAATTATGATGTTCTTGGACTTTAGAACAGACTGGAGTTATTAGAAATGTTTTGAACAGAAGTCTTATTAGTAGTATATAAGTGTAGTTTAATCTGTATCTGAAACGTCGAATGAATATTTAAAAATAAATGAATTGACATGCAGAACATTTTCATGTGCAGCACTAACATTTTGAATTTGGATATCAACGTTATAAAGTTTGAGAAGAGAGAACATGTTAAGAACATTCACTATCATCTTTTGTTTCATTTCAATGAAGCTGTAGCATTAAAATCAATAATCTATTTATAACTGTGTTGGATGTTCCAAATGATAACAGCAGGACTATGATTTTAAAGGTCCCATGTCATGGTTTTCCGGTTATTACCCGTTCCCTTGTGTGTTATGAAGCTTTTTCTGCATGTAAACAGTCTGCAAAGTCAAAAACCCTCAAAGTACACCCTGTAGCGAGTAAAACTCTAACACAGAAAATACCTGTCTCTGCTGCCCCAGAACGCCTCGTTGGAGATTTTAATTTGTCCATTTCGGGTCCTATTGACGTAACGAAGTCCAAATGGACCAATTGGTCAATCTGCACACACACACACACACACACACACACACACACACACACACACACACACACACACACACACACACACACACACACACACACACACACACACACACACACACACACACACACACACACACACACACACACACACACACACACACACACACACACACACACACACACACACACACACACACACACACACACACACACACACACCACACACACACACACACACACACACACACACACACACACACACACACACACACACACACAACAATCCTTATCTTTTCTCAGACGCGGAGCTCCGTACACACACACACACACACTCACAGCTCAGGCTGTGTGTGTGTGTGTGTGCGCTCAGGCTGAGCTCTGCGGTGTCTCGCAGCAACCAGGAAAAGACACCAGTAATCCAACTCACACTGTCCGCTCCGAGCCTCAAAGGGTGGAGCAGTGAGCCCCGCAACGTCCCGCCAACACGGCACCCAGACCCCACGCAGCATTCTCATATGTTTGTCATTACTGGTGTCATTTTCTGGTTGCTAACAAACGCCATTGTAACACATAAACACGGATGTTCAGCTGTAACGGTGGTTGACTCATCAGAGCACAGTGGGCTCATAGGGAGGGGGGTCAGGAGCTCCAACAAGGCGTGTAGGACAGAGAGTGAATACACATACTATACAGAGATGCTGTTTGAGAAAACCAATGTGATTTTGGAAAATTGAACAATGTAAATCTATTCGAGTAGACCTCAACAATGGAATTATGCTCAGTAGAAATGGCCATGACATGGGAATTTTAATGTTTAAAGCAATAGGTGGCCAAAGTTGCTGAATAAAGCTATTGATTGGCCTTGGACCCTCGCTAAATCATTCCTTCACAGCCTACGTAGCATCTGTATGAGGCTCTCAGTGAGCCAAAGGCTCCCTCATGAATAAACATGCACCAATCCCAGCTCCCAATTCTGACAACTACATCCAATCACATGAATATTCATCAGACAGCTTAAATGCAAATCACCCTGCTGCGACTCCAGATTTCCACCCCCCCGTGTGACTTGTGTGTGTGCATTCCTCCAGATCAAAAGGTTAGACTCTGCTCTGAGAGGTGTGTGTGACTATATTAGATATAGTGAGCAAACACCACAAGTCGGTTTTAAAGAACTTCCTCTTCATCTCTGTGCATGAGAGAGAATAAATCCAGATAGAGTGACAGCAAGGATGAAAATAAAAATGAGGGTGGGGTGGTGTTGCAAGCAGATTAACATCAAGTGAAGCACAAAGTAAATCATACGAAAAAGTAAATAGTCTGTATTAGTGTTACAGTTGGTGTTATTGCATGCTTTTGCTGATTTGAACCAAATTCAAATTCCTTTTTACACAAATCTAGCTAGCATGCTAACTAACTAACTAGCCAAATGACTAAATAACTAACTAACTTACTAGCTACCAAGCTAACTAATTAAATGAAAGTCTTGGGATGGGTATTTTACTTTGGACTGGGCCAGGCTAGCTATTTTCAGTCTTTGTTCCATGCTAGGCTAACAACATTGTGGCTCAAGCTAATATGTATGGTATCAATCTTTTCATTTAACTTAATGACAAGTGATTTCCTTAAATGTTGACATTTTCAAGTCAAAAACTATAGCAGTTGTGTGAAGCTAGAATGCTGTGCCCCTTACGTGACTCCAAAGTCCCTGTTTTTTCCAACAAGATCATTTTTAGAACCACCTACTGTATAGGACATAGGATACATTTGATTGTTTAGCCATCAAGTACATATTTAAATTTATTTTCCTCAATGTGCTTTGCAAAAATTGAAATTCAAGCTTCTTTCCTGTTTTTCTGCCCTCCACCAAAGACTATGGTTCTTTGTGTTCTTTGTTTAAGGTGAAGAAAAAGAACGACTGAAAAAAGAACAAAGTGAAGGTGTCTTTTAGTACAAATGTAATATTAAATGTTTCCCTGCTGTTGACCTTAGCTGTGTGTGAAAAGTCTTACATGGAAGTTGGAGATGTGCTCTCTGTCCAGAGGCTTGGTGACAGACAGCTCGCCTGAGATTGGGCTGATGATGAAGATGCCGGTCGGAGGCTGGTCGGCCCCGGGGCCCGTCACACTGTAACGCAGCATCCTGTTGTTATCTCTGTCTGAGCGAATCTGAAACACAGGCAAACGGGAGAAGAGCAGGGGAGGATTTACAATTAATTTCCTACACAGGGTGGAGTTGGAACAATGGATGTGGTTAGTAATAGATAGTACAGTCATTGTAAAAGTCCCTGCTTTGACTGCTCTCAGAGTTGTGTGGGAGAATTTTCCTCCCAGTTAGAATGACTGCCTGTTTAATGGTAAGAATACAAATATACACGAGTGAAACTAAACTTTATGATTGTGGCCTGGATGTGTCTCATATGTCGGTATGATTTTAGGATTGTAAAAGCAACACTCAGCCAATGCTTGAGGCTGCTGCATCATAACTACAGAAAATCTGATTGGAGCTGAAGTCAAAGTAAACTATGATGCGTCCATTTATATCCTGCTCGCTGTCCATATGATCAGAACCAAGAAGAGGTAGGCAGTTCTGCAAAGACAACGCTCAGCATAAACTCAAGCATGGTTACAAAACACAAAAATACAGGTTTTACTGCAACGCCATTTAATCCACGAAAAAATCTGCAATGTTATTTGTACGATTATATAGAAATGGATGGGGAAGAATATATTATGTGGACATTCCTCAACATACTACTGTACTCATAGTAACAGGATCACTCACAAATTAGTCCCATGAGCTTATCAACACTTGTGACATGTAAAGGATAGGCTATAAGTGTTAAGTAAAATGTGCCATAAAATCTCATGCAATAAAAAATCAATTGAAATCTATAATTAGTATTTTCATAACAAATCAATCTGACACTGACAACACTTAGGCCCATTCCCAAACCGCCCCCTACACCCTACCCCTCTGTTTGCGCGTTCATGCGGAGGGTCCGCCATGTTGAGGGCTGTTCCAAACCAACGAGTGTGGAGCGGTGTGGAGGGGGAGTGGGCTATCAAGCCCTCAAACAGCGAGTCTGCATCGGTGCTGACTTGAGACCGGTCTCTACCTGACCGGTCTCAACGCTGTGTGTGTCCATCAGGAAAGAAGCTGTTAACATGTAGTTCCAGCAAACATCCACTGATAAATTGCGATGTTAACAACCTCATGATAGCCTCATATGTTTTAACTTAGGATCATACCTGTGTTTAGTCTAGAAAAAGGTAAATGTGTGCATTTTATTATAAAGTTGTGTATATTTACAGACTGTTGCAAAAACTAAGAAGCTTATAAACATCAGGTTTAAAACTAATGGCGCATTTACACTGCAGCGGGTAGCCCCGTTTAAGCGTCCTTAATCGTCCTCAAGCGGCCAGGCCAGTTTTTGGTGGCCTTTCCATACAGTCTAGTACCGGCTAGCGGGTACTTTTCCCCTCTTTTTCCGGCCCCTTAAAATCGTGGTTCTATCAGACCAGGGCCAGGGCTGAACTAGTGACGTCAACACTCTCGACTGCTGATTGGTCAGAGAGAATCGTCACAAGATCGCGCGCGAGATCATCCCTAGCGTCGCATATATATCTAGAAGCAAGCTTGCAGCCTTTTTATACACAGCATTTTTGTAAACGGAGGAGCTACAAAAATGGCAACGTCAAAGAAAAGCACACCGTGGTCGACCGAGGAGGTGACGACGTTCCTACATCTCATTGGGGATGATCAAATCCAGCGGGAGCTCGACGGGACAACTCAAAATGTGAACGTTTTCCAGGATGTCTCTGCACAGATGCCCCGCCTACACTGCGTTGCTACCCCAGGTCCTAAACTGTAATAGAAATGCGCCACGGCCTCGGACGGCCAGCGAGGCAGCCCAAGGCCTGAGCGAGGACGCTTAGGGACGCTTAAACGGGGCTACCCCGCTGCAGTGGAAATGTGCCATAAAAGAGCTTTACAAAAAAGTAACACAATGAAAGATGTTTGGAGTTTTATTTGAGTTATTCATTTAAACTTTTTGTCTAAGAGATGCTGATTTGAAACCGTTGTTACATACAGTTACGGCATTTCCTGTTTCTGCCGGAGAGAGGGGAGGCCGTCCCAAAAGCTTGCTGCTGTATTTACTCCCTCCATCTGACAGGAGGGAGCCTCGTTGAGCTGTGAGTGTGGCTACAGACGGAGTTCACTCCATCACGGAGGGGTAGGGTCGAGGGAGTGGTTTGGGATTGGGCCTTAATCTTAATGGAGTGTTAGCCTTAGCTCAAGCTAGCTTTTAGCCGTAGAACCCAAAATAAAGTGTTTGCAGATGAGACAGCTTCAAAGGAGATAGTACAACTGATGTGAGTAAGTTTACTTAGCTTTTGGTGAAGTTTATTTAACATAATGTAAACTGAAGAGTCTGATCTATTTGGGCACCCTTTTAACTTAGAAGTTAACCATAACTCAACATCGGAGACCATTGTTGTATATGTCACTCCCTCATTTACAGCCATCTCTCTCTGTCTCTGATGAAGGCTTAAAAATGGCCCAAAACCTTACTAACTAGCTTTAGGAGCTTTCAGCAGAATCTTAAGTTCCAGACTGCGGTCAGGTGATGACACCTGAGCCAGCTCTATTTGCCAAATAAACGCTGTGACATGCAGTCAAAATCTTGGACAGATGGTTGCATATTTTGTTACATATGCCGCTCGCCTAGGACCACAATGAGATTCCTTTCTCAAATATCACAAAGGTATTTCATGTGTAATGTATCAGTCCCAACTACATGGCTGGAAGCAAGTAAGAGAAGAAAGAAAACATTTCTGGTGCTGCTGTCGCTTTCACAAAGAAAGGTCTGAGAATCGAGATGCTTCTCTGGGTCAGGGCTTGCTTGTGTTATATTCGACCTAAAGATACAACATCAGGTATTTTTACAGCTTTTATATACTATATAACTTAAGAATTAAACATAATTTAAAAAGGAATCCTCCAGGGCTCAATTCTGGGTCCTCTGCTTTATCTTCGTAATTTCCCCCAAAAAGTATTATTATTAATTAATTAATCATAATTCCTATCTCATTGAAGCCAGAATTGACTGCATTAACAGCATAAAAAACAGCAAAATTATCAAATATATGTTGTTAATCGTCCATAAGGTGCATGTAAAGCAGCTGATAATGATCTTACTTTGTAGGCCTTATAATGCATCTAAATGAAGAGGCTTTTGTCCCAGCTGGATGAAAGTTAGTCTATGCTTTTATCTCCAGTTGATTATTGCATTGTCTTCTCTACTGTGCCTTGCATTGTTCCATAGCACATCCCTGAAGTCAGACTTTGAAGGTCATCAGGCACGGGCCTTTTGTGTTGCACGGGTTAAATGCAAAGTTAGTGAAGCTTATTTTTGTTTCTATGCTCCTAGCTGCTGAAATAGTGTCAGTCCAGCTTAGATCCGCCTCGCTGTTAACATTCAAAAACAGACTAACAACATCCCTTGGTTACCGTGCATTTAATTAGCTTTATATTGTTGCGGTTGTCTATTTATATTGCATTTGATTGTTTAACTACAGGTGTATGTGTCTCTGTGTTTAATGTTTGCTGCTTGTTTGTTAACCTCATAGTATTTCCTTTAATATGAATGTGCTATGTAACTGTTGTTTTCGTGTTTCCTTGCTACAGGGCTCGTCAGCGAAGAGTCCTCACTGCTACGGTTAGACAGGCCTTCTTCTTTGTGTGTGCAAGTGTGTGTGTGTGTGTATACGCGTATGTCTTACTCTGACGAGGTCCTCAGGGAACTGTCCTCGTGAGTTTTCGGCAACGTTGATAGGCGGAATGACCCAGTCCCTCTTCACCCGCCTCAGAGTGCCATCACCCCTGACAACCATGCTGCGCCATGGAAACAAGATCTCTGGTACCCGCTGAGTCAGTGTTGCATCATCAAGCTTTACCTGCAGAGACAGTAAACAAGTGTTGTGTACTGGGCTGCACACACACATTGACACACATACACACACAGCTGAGCTTCAGGGGAGGCTTGGTGACTCAGGGTATTTCTGACCTCGTTCCAGTAGCTTGGATTAATGCTCTCATTATAGTTTGTCTGATAAACGACCACCACCTGTCAGTGTGTGTGCACGTGTGTGTGCGTGCATGTGTGTGTGTTTGTGTGTGTGTGTGTAGCTACACTGCAGGATCTACAGTGGATAATAAGTCAAAGAAAAGCTTCTCATGGCCCCACAGCCCAAAGATTACCTGCTGCTTATGTATTACATTGTAAAACCTACAAAAACAAAAGAAGATTAAAAAAAATGTCATTACGTAAGAGCGAGGTTATCAAGTCAATTACTAACTCCAACAAAAAAAAAAACAAGAGAAGTAGAGAAGAAACAGTGCAGTTCAAAGAGTAAAGGAGTTTATATTTCTTTGTGATTGAATTATATTCATTATAGTTTTATCTACAGTGAACAAGAATGATCGGACTAGGAACTGCACGAGAATAAAAGAGTAGGTTATTAATGACAGTCTTGTCTCAAAGTAAGTGATTTGATCTGCATCTTCAGTTTTATCTGTCACATTCAGTGTTCCTTACAGTTCCTTGGAGCTTCTGGGTAAATCATTGCAATTCTTTCAAATGATCATTTTTTTCCTGATTTTCGTTGGGCTAGAGTCAAAGTAATGCAACACTATTTCAAATGAAAAGCCTTCCAGGAAAGTGGAAGACGTTGGAAGACTTTACAAAGAGAATATCATAACAGTAATTGAAAAATGGCAAAGTCCTATATGCTGAATGAAAACAATAACTCCGGTAAATGGAGAAAGAGCAGGAAGAGAAGTAGAATGTGACAATTTTTGTAATAATACTTCACCCTATCAAAAGGGGGAATAAGAGGCAAAGGCCGTTGTATTACGTTTATAATAAAAGCCTTTTTCCACTGCAGTTGAAGTTAATACATATTGGGGAATTACATATTTGAGAACAAAGAATTTAGATGTAGAGGACGGAGATGTAAAACTTGATATAACTAAATTGTTGTATTCTGATTTAATCTGTCAGGCATATACTAAATTGACTGACATCTTGAGCTTGCTGACTGCCATGGCTGCTCTCTGTGAGTTCTCCTCATAAAGGATTGTTGACAGCTGATTCTCTTCCTCCCTGATAGCAGCTAAAGCGTATGGCAGCCGGCTATTTCTGGGCTTTGTTTAGAAGAACAGCCAATCAAGACAAGTGTCTGGTCTACATGCATGCAGAGGGCCTTATTATCGCTGTGGTACATGAAACAAACCAACAGATGGCTGTTTGACTCACTTTGTCTCTGCAATCAGCACTTGGCTAAACTCCGACGCCTGCTGAGCTGGAGCGCTGCTATTATATGTGTACACTTCATTCAACATTACTGAGGCCCATAGCGCTCATTGTGCTTCACACATCCCCACACTGTGATTCAGGTACCATGTGTTAATGATTAGATCTGTATGTGCTGTATATTCACTGAGACACAGTGAAAGAGGAAAACAAGCATTGGATGAGCAGTGTTCTCCATTGAATATGATACTGTGTATTGATAGCCTATATGCAAGCTTCATGAATGACTAAATAAGTTTGTGTGGGTTACATCCGACATCAAGATACTTCATCAGGTATTTCTACATCTATTAAGAACTTTTTATACACTGCAGGGACTTATATCTTATATACTTGGACCAGAATATATGTTGCAAAAGTATATCGTTAAATATTCCTGTCCCGTTGAAACCTGCATTGAGTGCATTAACAGCATCATTTAGTGACCAGAATGTAGGCCTAAAAAAAAGTTTGGACACCCCTGATCTAAAGAAAAAATAGGCTTTTTTTTAATAACTTGATGAAAAAGTATTAATGCTTTTATCTCCAGTTGCTTATTGCACTGTACTCTCCACTTGGCCTCACTTTGCTCCATAGTACATCTCCCTGAAAGGCTTGTCAGACTTTGAAAATCATCTGGTACGGACCTTTTGTGTTGCAAAGGTTAAATGCAAAGTTGGTGAAGCTTCTTTTGGTTGATATGCACCCAGCTGCTCGAATATTGTGTAAGACTGAATAAGGTCTGCCTCATGGTTAAATGTATAAGTAGACAAACAGCACTTTTAGGAGAAGAAACTATTTGTTTAGCAAACAGTTAAGTTGGACACATGTATCATGTTGGATGGTTAAGAAGAGATTAGAAAAAAACATTTTTAAGCTCAACAGGGTCAAATAAAAATACATTTCTGGGCCTTGTGACATCTAAAAGAGGGTCTACATGCAAACACTGCTTCTGTTTTACCTGCAGAGGTCCCGTGCTGTTGGCCTGTGGATGAAGGTGGAGGTGCACTCTGGTCTTCCACACCTGTTTGGACTGCAGGTCTCTTGCGTAGATCACCTCCAGAGATTCTTCATTCCCCACCAGGCTGAGTCGGCGCAGGGCAAAGACAACACCGTCCCCGCTCACCCCGAAATCAGACGAATCTCCAACCTCCATCCACACCTTCCCTCTACCGCAGTCCATGAAGCTCACTGAGAGAGAAAAAGAGAGGGAAACAGTCGTCAGCATCAGGGGAAAAACAGCAATCAGCTGTGTGCTGCTTTGGGAGGAAAAACATCCACCAGTGGGGTCATGTTCATATATGGTCATTTATTTTTCTTAAAGATGACACTAAGCCTGTCCCGATAATTAATTTTGTTGGACGATACATTTTCCTGGAAATTATTGCGATAAACGATAATATTGTCGGCACCGTTTTAAGACCATTTTAGACCACTGACATAATGATAATATATAATAAATTAATAATTCAAGTACATCCTTTCAAACAGAACCTTTTATTGAACATTCAACATTGCAAATGAAATGTGAAATAATATTCAAATATATAAATGAAATATAATAAATAAAACAAATTAATTAAATTATAAAAAAAGTAAACTCCTCCCACAGCAGACTGGGGAAACCACTTCCTGTGGGTTTAGTTGTGTAGACGGGGGAATGTTGATACATGATGATGTCATTTTTAAATACTCTATGTTTTTATCTGGCTGTTAAATATTCAACCATCGTCGAACAAACAGATACAGATGATATGTGAAGCTGTCAAACAGAGCAGGATTTTAACCTTCAAACAGCCTAAGAGGACATTTAAGGAGGCTTATAAGAGGTTGAGGAAAAAAGAGTAGATGCTTGAGTAACAAAAGAAAGAAGTGATGTAAAACCGGACTTAGAGGAAAGATCGATGGACCTGG
Source organism: Gymnodraco acuticeps (assembly GCF_902827175.1). Lineage (NCBI taxonomy): Eukaryota > Metazoa > Chordata > Actinopteri > Perciformes > Bathydraconidae > Gymnodraco > Gymnodraco acuticeps. The sequence goes on along the minus strand of NW_022989835.1, from coordinate 1,393,639 downwards.
CCAGGGAGAGTAGCCAGCCCGTAAACCCCAAAGCTGAAGATGGGATTTGCCAAGGTAAAACCATAAATGGGCAGAAACAGGAGCAATTTTCAGCAGCAATAGCAGGCTTTTTCTATCCCAGCAATGTTCTCCTCTCTATTTGTACGCCAAGTTTAGCCTACTTCAGAGAGGAAACAGCTTTGTGATGCCTGAGGGGGGAGGTGCGCGGCCCTGTGACTGCATTACCAGAAATCATTGCAAGTTTGTCCGTAGTGTGATGTGAGCAGACACAGCACACTCATGCAGAACAAAGCTGTCAACGGCAAATGTCAGCTCATCACAGTCGGCACATTAACACCAAGCCAGTGCCTTCAGAACAGCTTCCTTCTCAGCGTGGGGACACACGGAGGATCAGAGCACGAAAGGCAGCATGGAAATGAGGAATAGATTTCCACAGACATTTGAAATGTTTTGATGCTTACATTTTCAACACAGCCTGCAGAAAAGTGGATTCTAGGACACAGCTAAGGTTATTTCATTATAAATAAATCTGTACATCAATTAAAATAGCCCATGGGACACCTATAAATGGCTTGTTTTGTCCATCTTTAACCAAATACATTACATTTACAGGAATACAAAACCAGCAATTGTTTGCTTTGACACTGAATGGATTATTAAAATAACTAATACATGGTCCAAGCAGTAGGGTTAGGGTTCAAAATCATGGGCAAATCTGGCTTCTTTCCAATATCTGTTCAAACCTAAGTTCATGTATTTATGCTTAATTAAGCTTAAGGCCTTAACATTTGAAAGTAACCAAAGTTATGAAAGATTTATACTCAAAGAAGCCATTAAGATCTGCAATATATGTTGTATCCCTGAAAAAATACTGCAATTGTAAGTCTATTATGAGTTCAATTGTGTAGACAGCATATTGATGCCACATGTAGGCTATGACATGTGAAAGTGGACACATCTCATCTTTAAAGGAGGTCCCAGTTCCAGACTGTTATGATTAGAAGCTTAAAGTACTGATATTAGAAAGAAAAAAGGAGAGGTCTGCAAACATAACCTGAACAATAATGCACATTCTTTGCCAATAAACAGCCTAATGGTGGCTTTGTGATGCTGAACTTGCGCACTGTCCATAAATCATTGAAGCCTGTTGTTTCACTTAACCCAACCCCAGCAGACAGAGAGTCTTGAGAGGGTAATAATTCATGAATTTCAATTAAATTAAGATGACTCCAGGCTCCAACTCCAGCATGGTTATATAAGAAGAACAAAAATATAATTTCAACGACTGCGTTGGCCCTCATCATGGTCATTGTACTTCAGTAATGCATTCTGGCATATCACATCATCATCAACTAGCAGAGTTTTTCCCCACAGGATGGCTAGTGCTGTGTTCACACTTCATATAGAAGGGATGTTAGCGATTCCCCTGTATACTTTAGTGATTCCCCTGTATACTATACATATGAGTTCATTTACCTTGAAGAACATCCCTTTGTTTGCCTTTTTTAAAAAGCTGCCATATTACTTAGTAGCAGGTCAAGTTTTTATGTCACAAGAACAGTATGGATGCTTATAGAGTGCTTTAGTGATGAAGCCAGGCTTCCCTTGAACGAAAGAAGCATTGATTTTCTTATATTTGGCAAGCACACATTTACTTTTCATGTTTTGTTTAGAAAAAAAAGTCATAAGCTAACGTTAGGCTTAAAGCTTAGCAAATAGATATTTTGCCTACAAGGGACGAGTCCGAAATGAAACAGGTTGTAACCCAACCCTAGTCTGCACTAGTTGTAAAACATAACAAAAAAAGGATAATGTCCATATTTTGTTTGGCGCTAAAAACTCACTTATACATATTTTATGTCTTTAATGGCTGTTTTCCCGTATTCAGAATGCTAATTTAATCACCTTATGTCGGCTGGTAGAAACACACTTTATTCAGTTTATTTTTAGTTGGGTTGTGAAAGTCCATTTGAAATGTGCTTGATGGATGGATGGAAATAGCACTTATGAGAAAAGACAGACAGGAAGAGGGACAGAAGGAGAGAGGGAAACTAAGAGGGGGTGACCACGGAAAACTAACCACTAAGCACTGCAGAGATTCCCTGAAGTGTGTGTGTGCGTGTGTGTGCGTGTGTGTGCGTGTGTGTGTGTGTTGACTCTCCATATTCATGCTTTCCATATTTTATTGTATCCGAGTACAGTGTGAATCGAATTGTTTCAACACAATAATGCATGAGCAGCTTTTTATTACATAACTCCCATGAGTTCTCTGTGATTTGTGGTCCTAATCGATAACCCGATGAAACAAATGCAAAATGCATCTCTAACATTTTCAGGAAATGTGAAATAAATACCAAGATGTATGAGGGAGAATGTTGCTGTGCTGAAAGATCCTTCTTAATTTCTGATTATTTCAGTCTGTGCTTAAAAATATAAAACTGCTGTCTGATGTCAGATTTTCTGTATGAATAAGATATTAAAGGAGACATATTATATTATGCTTATTTTCAGGTTTATATTTGTATTGTGTGCCTGTAATGTGACATGTTTCCATGCTTTAACTTTCAAAAAGCTCTTTATTTTCCTCATACTGCCTGTGCTGCAGCACCTCTTTTCACCCTCTGTCTGAAACCAGAGCCCAGTTTGCTCTGATTAGTTAGCTGGCCGGCTCTGTTGTGATTGGTCAACCACTTGGAGATGCCCCGCCCCTTAGCCTATCACGTACAATGTGTTGGCATGCTAGCCGAAAGAAGAGCATGTGTTACATAGTGATGTCACTATGTTATGCAAAAATGAATCCAAAGGTTTCAGGCAGGGGGGGGGGGGGGGGACTTTGGGAGTTTAGCCTTACAGACCATTTAGATAACACCTACAGTATAACACACTACAGGTGAGGGGAACCACCAAAAAGCAAAATAGGGGCCATTTTAGGCCAAATAAATTACGAGATGAAGATGTATTCCTCTTGGAACATCTTTACAGAACATTTTCTGTTCAAAAACACCCAACAAACCTTAGATCACAGAGATCTAAGTGTGCATTCACACCTAATAGTCCGCTTTTGTTACATTGTTTCATTTTTCAGAAGGTTCGGTTTGCGTTCACACACAAAACTCAAACGGACTATAAACTTTAAACACAAGTCATGTGCACGGAAATGCTGTTCAACCATTGGTCAGACATTAAGGGGGTAAAAACGCAAATCCCGGCAATTTCTACCGGAGCCTCCGCCATGGAGCATCGGCACTTTCGGCAGGTTATTCTCATGCTGTTAATCTGGAGATCAACAGACACTAGCGGCCCGCGCATATGATTATATAATCAGACAACGTCCGTTAAAACATTATAACACATATAATGAGAGACGTTCTGCAGTAAGGAGGAGGTTTCACAGACGACAGGTGTTCTTACTTTTATGTAGTTGACGGAGAATTTTTACTTTACACGACACTGTTCAACACTTAATTCTGCTTCACTCTTTAACTAAACAACCGCGGATGTCTTGAAAGACTCTTTCGCTAAAGATTTTGAAGATATCCGCGTTCTTGTGACACGTAAATACTACGCATCCTATGTTTTGGTGCGGACTGCGTTCACACCAGCAATGAACCGCTCCAGAGTTCGCAAGCAAGCGTTCCGAGACCACCTATGTTAGTGGACCAGAGTCTGATTGTTTAGTACACTTAAGAGGTCTCGGATTGTGTTCACAACGACCCAAATTAACCGCACCAAGCTGCTAAACGCACCAGGGTTTGATTCAACCGGACTATACAAGGCAGGTGTGAACGCACCCTTAGGCCCCGGCCACACGAGGACGATAACGGTAAAACGCATACGCAAACGCAAAAAAGGCTTCCGTCCACACGCAATAGACACCGGAAAGTTTCTGTCCACACGAGACAGCTCCGTTTAGCTCCAACCGCTGGAGAAGCTGCAGTACATATGCCGAGCCTGTACGTGGTCCTGTAACATCCTCCACAAAAGCAGCAAAGAAGCATGGTTGTCATGGTTGCCCTTCTGTTTATTCTCCGCGGTGGGGGCCGAGGGAACCGGGCAGAGTTTTTCGCCAGTCAACGTGTATTAAAGTTTAAATCTTCCGACAACATTATAAAAGTGCCGGTCAAAGGTCTTCTTTGTTATTTATTGAGCTTTAAAACAAATGAATAACGACTCTATATAATATAATAATAAAATACACGGAGCCTCTCTTTTTCCTCCCTCTCTTCTGACAGCGTCAGTGTCTGTTTCATGCAGCAGCTGATCCAGTAATGAGTGACCCGGCCGACAGTAAAAATAAACATATTTATAACTAATTTAGGTAGTTTGAGAGGTAATTAAAATAGCTAAGGATGATGATCTGACTTGAAGTGTGTGTTTTGCTCCGTTCACCGCCGCATCACAGCTGAAGGAACTGCAGGTGAGCAGAGCTGCGTGTCTCTGTCCTGTCAGATTAGACTTCACTCGCGTTGAGGTCCATATCGAGAGAAAGATAAATAATATGAATTGAGTGTGCAGTTTACTTTGACGCGGGGGTGAGCAGCAGAGGCGGGGCTATTGCCTCATCATTATCAGAAAATGATCGTATAGGGCGTACACACGGAGCTGTTTGACCCCCCAGAGCGTTGCGTATGCCGTTCTATCCACCTTGGGACCCGTTATCGTTACCGTAGTCGTTTAGTGCCGTATTCTGTCGTCGTAGTGTGGCTGAATGGTCTATATGACACAAAACGGTAACGGAAACGACCGTTATCGTCCTCGTGAGGCCGGGGCCTTAATGTCTTCTTTGAAAGCAGCCGTGAGCCCTGAGATTACACAATATATAAAATGGAATTATCTACTTCCTGATCAATTCACATCGTGTCTGCATCTTCTGAATGTTTTCAGCCTCCAGGCCTCCTGTGATCATGAATCAAATCAAACAAGCTATAAAGGCAAAATCATTTTCTGGTTGAACTTTTCGATGTATGCATGCCTTGACAGGATGGAAGACACTTTGTTTTAAGGCATTATCAGGTTAAGAATCACTGGCAATACGGTGTTGTGCAGTAACAATCTCTCAGAATGTATCTTATCCATCTGAGCAAAGTGCCTGAGATTGTATTTAATAATGGATAATGAAAACTTTGTATTGGTGGTCTCATAACACTACTCCTGTGTGACTACGTATAAAAAGCGAATTATTTAAAAAATATTTAAAAGCGCTAACAAAATAAAAATAAATCTATTATTATACATTGTGAGGGTAAAGGTATCCTTTAGTGAGGATTGTGAAGAATACTATTGATCTCACGTGTGATATTTCATATAAAACTGTCAATTTGACGTTTAATTCCCTTGGCAACTGTAGATGTATAAATGGTACTTTTTTATGTTCAGCTCCAATGGAATAGTCTTATCTCCAAGCTGCATGATTTGACGAATTGAAAAAAATAACTTAAGCCTCAGAATCTGTAGACACTGAAATATTCTTTACGCGAAAATTATTTGATGAGACAAACAGGGTTACTACCAGAGTTGTAATAATATTACTTTTGTCAGTAACAGAGTAGTGTAACGCGCTACTTTTATAATTCAGTAATCACACTACAGTTACTAACATTGCCCCGACACGCGTTACTTCGTTACTTACTAAAAATCAGTCATAATCATCAGACTGACAAGAGGGGTTTCCGCCACAGGTTTATATGTACGTAATCTGCGCGCGCGTCCACATCTCCACGTGCAATGCTGCATAAACATGGCTGAGTCAGCGATAACTTTCGAGGGGTGGAGGTATGCCATTACTTTTGAGTTCGTCCGAAGAATAGACAGGAATGTGACGGTGAGGTGCAAACTGTGTCCAGGCCAGAAGCTGTTATCCACTGCTGTAAACACCACATCTAACCTCAACACACACCTGCAAAGAACACATGCTAAGGTGAAGCTACCGCACACGCTATTTGTTGTTTGTTTAGATCACGTAGGCCCATTCCCAAACCGCCCCCTACACCCTACCCCTCCGTTTGCACGTTCACGCGGAGGGTCCGCCATATTGAGGGCTGTTCCAAAGCAACGAGTGTGGAGGGGGATTGGTCTATCAAGCCCTCAAACAGCGAGTCTGCAGCGGTGCTGACTTGAGATCGGTCTCTACCTGACCGGAGTCACGCTGTGTGTGTCCGTCAGGAAACAAGCTGTTAACATGTAGTTCCAGCAAACATCCACTGATAAATTGCAATGTTAACAACCTCATGATAACCTCATATGTTTTTAACTTAGGATCATACCTGTGTTTAGTCTAGAAAAAGGTAAATGTGTGCATTTTATTATAAAGTTGTGTATATTTACAGACCGTTGCAAAAACTAAGAAGCTTATAAACATCAGGTTTAAAACTACAAGAGCTTTGACACACAATGAAAGATGTTTGGAGTTTTATTTGAGTCATTAATTTAAACTTTTTGTCTAAGAGATGCTGATTTGAAACCATACAGTTACGGCATTTCCTGTTTCTGCCGGAGAGAGGGGAGGCCGTCCCAAAGCTTGCTGCTGTATTTACTCCCTCTATCTGACAGGAGGGAGCCTTGTTGAGCTGCGAGTGTGACTACAGACGGAGTTCACTCCGTCACGGAGGGGTAGGGTCGAGGGAGTCGTTTGGGATTGGGCCGTAGTCTGTTCTTCTTCTCTGTCTTCCGGTTGTTGCCTCTTTTGAATGACGCTTGCTGGTAAGGAGAGTTATTGCCACTCACGCATGCGCAGTTCGTACGTGCTCGGCTGAAGTCTTTGCGGTGTGTTCCAGTGCGACACATGGCCAAGACGCAGGAGAACACGCCGACGCAACAGCGTGAGCAGAGATATACTGCGCAAAATACAGATAGCAGGAGACAGAGGACAGCCATGGTCAGATAGGAAAACATTCAGGATCTGGATCAGACTTATGCGACAATGGAAACTGAACTAAAGAGAACATTTGAAACTTTAGCAGTCTGCGTGATCTGCCTGTAGGGAGGGGCTGGCCGGCCCTGCGAGTAAAGTAACGAATAAAGTAACGAGTAAAGTAACGAAATACTTTATGTAGAGAGTAACGAAGTAGTGTAATATATTACTTTTTTTTAAAGTCATATGTAATATATTACATTTTTTTTAGTAACGACCCCATCTCTGGTTACTACATAGAAATCTTATCATTATTACATTTAGTCAATAGACTTGAGAATACGGCTTAAAGGAAATGTCCCGTTGTCTAAAATCGACAGGGTTCCTCCTCTGGGCAACATGAATCTGCTGGAGTTTCTTTGATTTTGGCCCAATGGTGGTGCTAAATTAATTCCTATCATCTTGTGGACCCCATTATCTTCAGCAAATGAACACCAGGCAATTAGGTGCTTGGGTAAACTTTCTGCTGCATTTGTTGAGGGATAAATAAGACCCAGAATTGGCCCATCAAGGCGCCAAAGCAATGAGGAAACACCATATTTCATTGCACTTCCGTAAAAGCAGGGGACGTAAATGTGAAATATTTTGAAAAGGATTGTTTAAATCAAAGCAGCAGAGTTGAAGGTATCCCGATTATATCCCAATCTATCAATTCCTTTGCCCTTTGTGGAAAGGTTTTTGTTATAAAAAGGTAGGTTAAGCCCAAGCTGAAATATCCATAATGACATCACCAGGATATCAGAGCTATCATTTCTGGTTTTATTTCAGTTTACGTTTCCTTTAAACTGTCTTATATTTCTTTAAAATGTGTTTCTATTTTAGTTCTACTTTAACCTATTGCTATATTTTATTGGTTTTAACCACCAAATTGTTCTGTTTTCTTTCAAAATTGATGACTTATGAATCGCCATGACTTTGTAACTTGGATTTTGAAATGTTTTTGATAAATAAAGATTATTGTTACGGTTATTACTATAGTCTTAACTTGGAAATCTGTCCCCAGAGCCTCAGAATTTATCATTCAAAGGTCTCAAAATGTGTAGAGTGGCCCATAATTATGACATGTCAAGCAGCCCGCTTATTGTTCGCTGCTTAACATAGTTGATGGCCATGAAGAAGAAACACCAACAACATCCCATCGTGATCCGACCAACAGAAAGTGAAGATGTATTGGCGCACCTGAATAAAAAAAGTGAGCCGCACCAATGAAACTCAAAAGTAGGTCTCAAGTCCTTCCCCCCCCCATTGCGCTGAAACATCCTCCACTCTCTGATACTTCACCAGCTCTGTGTAAATGCTCACACATTATCCATGGTCATGTTCAAAAACACTCATGCTGCTACGTAATGTTAGAGTTGTCTTCTTTGACACCCCCCATCCTCCCCCTTTCCACTTCGCGATATAGAGGGAATTGGGTCAGAACTAATCATGGGGCGTTCAGAGTTGCTGGGCAGCAGTGAGTGGTTCCCAGTTCATCCTCTCATATTCAGCTAGCTCAGCATAACAACATGCACGGACATTTCTACACCAACACACTCAGCGGCGTGCACGGATCAGAGCGTAACTGAAGCTGATGGAGCAAAAGCAGTGAGAAAATTAAGTTTAACTTTGTTTTATCCAATTAGCTAAACTAATTGAGCCTTTGTTGCACACAAACATTCAACCATACAGTCTTCAGACATTTTGCTCTTGCTCTAGTCTAGGGAACGCAATGTTATTCCATCCATCAGTCCAAATATCCGTACTGAAAGATCTCATAAACTTCTGGATGGATATAATGCAACTTGGTCCCCAGAAGATGATAATGAGGGCTGTCAACACTGCATTAAATCTGTAGACCTTAACGCATTAAAAACAAATTAACACATTACTCACATTACCAAGTTTGACCCCAATTTCCTCCCGTAATTCAAGTGCAGATGTTTACCATGAATTGCATGACAGTGAAAGGGGAAAGGATTCAGAGAAATTGGCGCAAGCTACATGTATTACAGTGACTGAAGACCAATTGACATTAGTAATCCAACACTACCTCGGTGTAACATCAAAGCTATTCCATGAAAAATGGCAACTTCACTCGTTTACTATTTTTTGCCAAAGCATGCGCTAGCTAGTTCCTGAGTGGGAGATAGCGAACAGGGTCACCACTTTAGGAACAGATTATTCTCGAAATATGATAGCGGCACCCAAAAAAAAGAGCTTAAACTAATAGGGGAATAGAGGGGAAATTTACAGTCGATGATTTAGCTAAATGTCGGAAAGTTGTCAGACTTCATGGCAATCATTCAGAAATCATGTTCTAACGAAGTGAAGAACCTTTCTATTCTTCTTACCAGTTATTCTTGTATTTCTTTATTACAACACCATGTGTATTTATCATGATTAATCTCAAATCATTATTGTGATTGATGCGATTCAATCGATTGACCCACTTATGATAATAGATATCCTGTAAAATATTTCAACATCTATTGATTACCCCAACCTTGTGTACAACCATCCCAGAGGATGAAGGCCACTGTGGTCATCCTCTAAAATTTTCTCTAGCTCCTTTCCATGGAAAAAGACCCAATAAAATGTGTCAAAAACATTGGTTAAATAGCTAAATATCTGCTAAATGAAAGCATTGTCTTAGCTGTTCCTTGTGATTCATGAAAATTGTACGTACATTTACATTTTTTAAACAAAGAATTGGCAGAAGAAAGAAAGTGAGATAAATGAATGTAATCACATAAATGGGTCTGATAGAGTGAGACTGCTGGTGGAGGCGTGTTTTCCAAGAAACCCAAACCTGAATGTGCCACACAAGAGCAGCTGATCAATACAACACCGGGATCAGATCAATAGGGGAAAAAGGGCTCGTAAGAGTGGACACACACACACACACACAGCACACCCATCCGCGCACACACACCCATCCGCGCACACACACACACACACACACACACACACACACACACACACACACACACACACACACACACACACACACACACACACACACACACACACACACACACACACACACACACACACACACACACCACACACACACACACACACACACACACACACACACACACACACACACACACACACACACACACACACACACACACACACACACACACACACACACACACACACACACACACACACACACACACACACACACACACACACACACACACACACACACACACACACACACACACACACACACACACACACGCTTCAGGCCTTATATCATGAAGGGGAAGATGGGATAGAGAAACAGGACAGGGCAATAGATACAAACAAGTGATATGAGCACAGTGTTTTCCTCAGTGTTGGTGAGAACATGGCACTAATGTAAGATTGTGTCAGAGCCTCAGGGTGTTTCACTGCTCCCACAGCACTGCCATCTTTACACTGGTCAGAAGTTTGATAGGAAAACACATCTGAGCAAAAAATCCTAGCAAACTTAAGTCACTAAGTACAACATGTGATTACATATTTATAATTAGATATATTATTTTTGGTTTACCAGAAACAATCATTTCTGTGAGTCATAGTTTGTGGTTTAACAAGCGGTCAGCTTCTCTCTATATGTGCTAAAAACAAGACATCAAGTAGAAGCTAAGCGCTAACAAGTTGAGTCCATGGCACTTTCCAAGGCCATGTCTAGGGTTGGGTACCGAGAACCGGTTCCGGTTCGGAACTGGTTCGGAACCGGTTCCAACATTTCGATTCCAACGGCATCATTTAGACATGTGAATTTCGGTTCCGCTTTTCGATGCCTGAGGAAATGTTTCTCGCCGCTCTCCGTAGCCTACTGTATGACTGCGGCGGGGCGGGAAATGTAGCGTTGTACCCATAGATATATATTGTACCTACATGTCCTACAGTGTAACCTGAGACCAGGGCTGGCCTGTCGCACTGGCGTTATAGATGTTCGCCTAGGGCGCCAGATCTGTGGAGGCGTTCATTCGTAATTAAGTAAATGTAACACCCTTTTCATCCTGGTTACACTTTTCATTTGCCCTGTACGATGGGTGCTGTAAGTGATGAAAATGGGGGATGTTGGCTTATCTGGCGCCCGCAGCTCACAGCCAAAGTGAGAGTGAGCGTGGGAGCGAGCGAGGGAGAAAGGGAGGGCGCTGTTGTTATTAGCATCTGGTGCTAGCTGCTCTAACGGAAGAAGAATATGTTTCTACAATGATGTGGAGGGAGAGTCCTCTCCAGTCAGACTGAGAGGCTGATAACTACAGCTCAGTGAGGTAAAGGACTGAGAGTTTAGATAGTTCACTTTAGTCTAAGTTATCTCAGTGGGTCTCAAACGTTTTGATCACAATTCACAAACAGATTGAAGCATTTTACTTTAAAATGTTCAAACATTTCTTCCCGGTATGCCTGAGAAGGCAGATATGCTTGTTTTTCTCAACAAGAACTGTTCTTTAAATGGGGGGGGTTTCCTTTAAAAGTTGGACTGTTGCACTGTTGTAGCTTCAGTGGTTCTCAGGTTACAGTTACATAGCAGTGAATATAAACAGACTGATTAATGTGAATATTACTGTAAACTAACCTGTGTAAAAGTATCTCGAATAAATGTAATTTTTTTGGTGGAAGAAGCATGTATAATTGTTTTACCCTGCCCCTCAAATAATCGGAATTGAGAACCGTTAAGAACCGGAATCGTAAAGTAGAATTGGAATCGGAATCAGAATCGTGGAAATTCAAACGATACCCAACCCTAGCCACGTCTAACAAAGCTACATTAACTCAGTCCTGCTTTTTTTTATCCAGTTGCGTCGGCCGTCTTTGTGCGGCCGCTCCGAGCGCTTCCAGTTAAAATATCTTGTCTTCAGGAAAAAGCATTGGTGATGTCACTGAAGACATTAGAGCAGTGGTTTTCAAAGTGTGAGGCGCGCCTCCCTGGGGGGGCGCCAGAGAGCTTCAGGGGAGGCGCAGCGTGAGAAGAAAATAACGAGAAAAAGACAAGTAAAGTGTCACTTGCACACTTTTGGCTGTCTGTGGAGACAGAGTTCCCCCACCTCGCAAAAAAGGCTGTAAAAGTGCTCATTCCCTTCACCTCCACCCACTGGCCATGGTGTTCTGGAGAAACACAGAACGGCCGGTCGTCAGTGTCTTCAAAAGAGGCAACAACCGGAAGACAGACTGGGTGATACACCGAGAGCAGAAGAACAGACTGCGTGATATAAACAAACAACAAATAGCATGTGCGTTCCATTTTCACTCTACAGCGAGAAGCTCATGGGGCTTTCCCGAACCTGTGTCGAGAGCTGAAGTTAAATGAAATCTCAGATTTGCCTTCTTAATAGTTTGTTTGGGTCCCTCACTTCCATTTCGCTTCTCATGCACTGATTCGCTAAGCTGAACAGCCAATCAGAGTGATTTATTTGGCCGACGGCCTTTGGCCGACAGCCTCCCGATTCAACATGTTGAATCGGCGGCGGAAGGTGTCTGCACGTCCGAAAAGACACGACGGTACAGTACACACCAAGACACACCAATCTGAGTAGGGCGACATGACGCTCATCGACGGCCCGACATCTATCGGCGCCGAAAATTGGCTTGGTGTGTAAGGACCTTAATAAGGAGGCAAAGTTGACGTTCAGTGTGTTGCCGGGAGCATATAAGGATTTATCCACGATGTTTAAATGTTTAAAACATAAAGATAAAAAGGTTTTAAAAAAGTTATTGTTTAATGTTTTAAAGAGGTGACGCTACTCAGCCAATCAAATCAGTGCAGTCAGTGGGTCAGCACAATAGATTCAAACACACACACAGAGACGAGACAAGAAGAGAGAAACAGCAGTGAGTCATTTCAAATGGCGTGCTCAAAAAAGAGAAAGGTAGACAGCGAAAACAGAGCATTTATTGACATTTTCTCTCACTGGACCTCTTTGAAATGCAATTGAATACCCCTGCATTATAGCAACAACAACACAGGGCTCGACATTATAAATGGCCCGCTGGCCCGGAAGCACTATTTAGACACCCCGGGCCAGCATAACGTACTTTCCACTTGCCCGCTTGGGCCACTAAAAATATTGCTTTAAAAAAAAATTTCTGTGGTATTGGTATTTTGACTAGCAATTTAGTTAAATTGTTTCGTTTATCAATGCTACAACATAGCGTTCCGTGAGTCGGTTGTCGTTGTTGGGGGAAAAGCAAACAGCTGTTTGCTGCGGAGCGCAGTGTGAGCAGGCTCCCGTGAGCGGGAGCGCCACCTAACCATTCGCCAAAATGTTTTTAATACCAGCGGTAGCCGGGCAAAAAACAATCTTCCAAATAAAAGAAAGTCACCGGAGGAGTTAAAGGAGAGTGACAGGGAGCATGAGAAGAAGAGGGAGAGAAAGTTTCAGCCAGCTTGATCGATGGAGTTGGCTTCTAGTGGTGCAGTGACGCATCCTAAAACCCTTTTATAATCTATCGATTAGATTTATGATTCAAAAATTATAAAAGTAGGGTAGACATGTGGAGATTATCCGGCTGAACAAAACGTGCATTTATCAAACAGGTTTGTTTTCCACAGACCTTATTTCCAGCTATTTTCCAAAACCCTGTGGAGAAATCCCATTGTTTTTTGTCGAGGGAACCAGCAGCTTACAGTACTTCCTGGTTTTAGGATGCGTCACTGGCTGCACCTCTCAATATGATGGCAACATAAACAAGGTCTTCTGTCGGCTCTGTACATCAATGCTGACCTATGCTGACAAGTAAGTGAAGAGTAGACAATATAAAGGTATTGACGAAATGTCCCAGCAGTTTAGGATAATGAAGGTTCTAATCAAATCAATTACATAGCCATATGTCTAACTCCTGATGACAGGAAGGCAGAAAGTGCATTATACAAAAAATAATACTCATAATAATAGCAGACATTTTTTAACAATGACCACAATATCATTATTTTAATAAACCAAATATGAACAATTGAGGAAAATGAGGAAGAACTGATGATTCAATTGTTGTAGTACAAGTAGTAATGTAATTAGTGCATAAATTACTATTGCAACAAATGTGTTAATTTTCTTCATTATTTGTCGATTTTTTTTTTGTTGGACGAATGCTCCGGGCCAGTGGTTACAATGGTGGGGCCAGTGATAATACAATGCCACCGGCCCGGAGGGCCATTTTACCCTTAATGTCTACCCCTGCAACAATAATTATAATAACAGCAATAATAATTGGGAGGGGGGAGACGGCTGTTCTTATGTTCTCTGAGGGGAGGCTCACCTTCCCACACTTTGAAAACCCCTGCATTAGAGGAATAGGTTGTTTTGCTATGTTTCTGTGAGGCTAGTTTGTAGTCGAATGTGATACATATACATTGCTTGGATGATGCATCTAAACGGAAGAGGCTCTTTATTGTACACATCACATTTTGATGGAAATGGTTTTAGGTTAGGGCAGGGGTGGGGAACCTAACCTCCTCTAGGGGGGGTCCGGGGGGCATGGTCCCCCGGTAAGATTTTTTTTAAATGTTGAAGTTAAAAGCATCAATCTGGTGCACTTTGAGAGCAACATTAAGAGATCTATGGATACATCTCTCAACACCCATTTGAAACAGACCTGTAAGCATATTTACTTTTTCTTTATGGATATTTTACAAATCACTGTCCTTTCAAACTGTATTCTTGTTTATTAATAACAACTTTTTTTTACTGTCATATAGTATTTTATACCCGTTTACTTTATTCTCTTATTTTTTTATAACTATAATGATCATGTAAATATGTGCCTTTACTGGTTGTAGAAAAAGCTTCTTAAATTCGTTAGCATAGCTAGCTAACCAGATGCTAATAACAACAAAGTTATTGACTGTATGATCAGTATGACAGATGAACAGATTGCCACTGGGCTTACAACAAAGACACAGCCACGCAAAAACTGCGGCATGTGTACAGCTCCTTATCTGAAGTGCCGAGCGACGTTCTGGTGCTCTCCGTCAGAACTCCACCCCTGTCAGGCGAGACATATACCACGTGATGACACGTTAGGCTCGTGTTGTGTTCATGGACCCTGACGTTGGCCAGGAAAAACAGGCTCTCGCTTGTTTAATTTTTTTGCGGTCTAGATTTCTTAAATTGTTTTCTTTTTTGCGTGTGTTTATAAATTACCTCGAGGGCCGTACCAAATTGTCTCGCGGGCCGTATACCCCTGGGTTAGGGGCTCACATTGAACCTAAACCCATGAAAGACTTGCAATACATTACATTGAAACACAAACAATATCATAAGTAAATGAAACTGGGTGTGCAGGTCTGTTTGGGCCGTGTTTAAGATGTTACAGTGGGAATTAAATTATTTCTGGCCAGATGGCTCTGAAGCGACGGCCTGATGCCAGGAGCTGGAAGCAAGGGCGCCGGAAGCGGGGGGGCCAGGGGGCCATTGGCCCCCCCACTTTTCAGCCCTGCCCCACATTTTCTCAGCGGCAGATGCCGTGTATAAATCCCATTTCAATAATTCCCCTCTACTCTAAAGTCACATCTAAAACGCGATCTGATCTAGCTGTGTATATTTTGTTATTTTTGATTGTTATATTCAATCTCATTAGCTACAGGCATTTTTTAAGCTTGTAAAGGGAAGATGACAGCTCGCCTCTTACGTGCCACTCTGCTCTTCCACAGCGCCGCTCCCCCTCCCTGCCGCTGAAATTATGAATGTAAGGCGTATAGTAATCAGATAACACGGCAGGGTCCGTTACAGTTTGTTTTCATCTGATTTCAAATAAACAAAGTCTTGTCTTTCAGAATATTAAACTTGTTTCGGGAAATTCAGATGATAAATACAACTTTGAAGCTTGTAACGGCATAATTACAAGCGGAGAACGGAGTAACTTTACGTCACTGCAGGCATAACAACAGCCGGTGTTTCTCGTGAGTGTTTTCCCCGGGAAACAAACACAATACACACACAAACGCAAAAATATACAAACACACACGGCGCGGAACACTGTACAAATCCCGTTTCAATAATTCCCCTCTACTCTAAAGTCGCATCTAAAAAGAACGCCATCTGATCTGTGTAGGCTATATTTTGTTATTTTGTATTGTTATATTCAATCTCATTAGCTACAGGCATTTTTTAAGCTTGTAAAGGGAAGATGACAGCTCTCACTCGCCACTCTGCTGTTCCTCAGCGCCGCTCCCCCTCCCTCCCACTGAAATTATGAATGTAAGGCATATAGTAATCATAGATAACACGGCAGGTTCCGTTACAGTTTGTTTTTATCTGATTTCAAATAAACAAAGTCTTGGCTTTCAGAATATTATACTTGTTTCGGCAAATTCAGATGATACAACTTTGAAGCTTGTAACGGCATAATTACAAGCGGAGAACGGAGTAACTTAACGTCACAGCAGGCATAACAACAGCCGGTGTACACAAAATACACAAACACACACACACATATACACACACACTCGCGAGCTTCCCCCAGACCAGTAATCCAAACGAAAATATCTTCCCTCCGTAGTATTTTGATCATCTGCTCCGCTAATAATCAATCAGATCGATCCAGAGAAGAGGAAACTTTGAAGGCCTTTTTCTCAAAATGATGTCATTATATAGGCTAATGTGACATAGCCTATTTTGCTTAATATTTGGAGTACAAAAACAATCCTGATATAATCAGAAAGCTAGGAATCTCCTCTTTCCAACAGTGTATACAACTCAAAATGTGTCTTCGGGTCAATGCGACTGATTTCGATAGAGCAGGTCACTTTGCATAAGGTAAAATAAAGCAGGCAGACATAACAGGAAGAATATGTAGGCTACATTTTAACCCAATCAAATAGGACATTGTCATACCATTCAAATGTATCCATGTAAATTACAACCAATAAAAAAGCTTAGATTTGTTTATTTGTTACGTTGTTTACTTTATTTGTTAAGGGGTGGCCACAATCGCGGACATGCTGGCGGCACAGGGACGAGGCACGCAATCCCTCTTCAGTGAAGTGGACAAGCTTCTATGGCTGTATTTGACTGTGCCGATGTCCAATGCAACAGCTGAGCGGAGCTTCTCCAGCCTCCGTCGGTTGAAGACGTTCCTTCGTTCAACTAGCGCCGCTTAAATCACCTTCTCTTCCTCCACATCCACAAAGATTTGACCGACGGCCTGGACCTCAAAAAAGTGCTCCGGAATTTCTGCTTTGCCAGTGAGCGAAGGGAGGTTTACTTTGGCAAAATGTAGAAAGATTAAGTAGGCTAGATTTAGCCACGTGGGGATTTTTGTTTTGCTTTACCCTATGTATTGAGGGACATTTGTTTGAAGGTTGCTCCACCCTCATCTGTTATTGGACATTTTAGTCATGTGATTTTAAATTACACGACATCACAGCTTGTGTTACTGTTAACAAGCTTGTTATGGCCTACGTTCTTTTCACAAAAATTGTTGTTTGGTTCGGTTAAATAAATAATTTATGTCCATTTCTTGAATTTCTTGAAATAAGTGTCATGAATTGCATTACCTGTAGCCATAGGCTACCTGACCAGTCTCAACGCTGTGTGTGTCCGTCAAGAAACACGCTGTTTACAAGTAGTTCCAGGCTTCCAGCAAACATCCACTGATAAATTGCGATGTTAACAACCTCATGATAACCTCATTTTTTTTTTAACTTAGGATCACCTGTGTTTAGTCTAGAAAAAGGTAGGCTAAATGTGTGCATTTTATTATAAAGTTGTGTATATTTACAGACTGTTGCAAAAACTAAGAAGCTTATCAGGTTTAAAACTAAAAGAGCTTTACAAAAAAGTAGGCTAACACAATTAAAGATGTTTGGAGTTTTATTTGAGTTATTAATTTACATTTTTTGTCAAAGAGATGCTGATTTGAAACCGTTGTTACATACAGTTACGGCATTTCCTGTTTCTGCCGGAGAGAGGGGAGGCCGTCCCAAAGCTTGCTGCTGTATTTACTCACTCCATCTGACAGGAGGGAGCCTCATGTGTCACACGGAGTTCACTCCGTCACGGAGGGGGAGTGTGTAGGGGTAGGGTGTAGGGCGTGGTTTGGGATTGGGCCATACACACGCACTTTTTTGGCCCCCCCACTTCTAAAATGAATCCGGCGCGCCTGGCTGGAAGGAGTCCGCCTTTCTTTCCACTGTATGACTGTGTTGTGCTGGTGGTTTCTGCTTCATGCTTGTGATTCTTGTTTTTCTTCATGCGTAAGTTGGCCTATGATGCAATGGTGAATGCACCATTGTTGTGTCTCGTCAGATTTGTTAGTATTATTTCCCTGTTTAGTTATTATCGTCAAGTCCGCGTCTGCTAACCCTTTTTGTTGTCTGTTATTTCCTGTTTTACTTTGATATCTCCTCTCTCATTTCAGGTAGTTCGACTCCTACCCATGTGTGTTCACTGACCTGATTACCTGCCCCGCCCTTATTGTTTGCACCTGGAGAGCCCCTTGTGTTTGTATTTATTCTGTGTTTTCTCTATGCCCAGTGCCAGATCGTTTCGAGCCTTTGATACTGCAGCCAGTTGCTATCTGAGCTACAGTGTATTTAAGTTTAGTTATTTAGTAGAGTAATTTTTTGGAGTCCTTGTGTAACTTGAGTATTTGTATTGCCTTGTAAATTACTTTTAAGTAAATTTATTTTTTTATCTGTTGTCTGGAGTCGTGCATTTGGGTCCTATCATGGTTGCCCCAGTCGTAACAACCATTACCCCTTCCGGTCTCCTCTTAACGAGCATGTGCAGCTGGGCTTGTACATTTCACACAAAAAAGTGTTTACCTTTAAAAATACATGATAAGGTATCGAAATGCAGAGGCCTGTACTACGAAGCCGGTTCAACATAACCTGGATATGTTTGAGTTTGCCGGTTGGCCTAATCCAAAACATACGCGCTCTCACTAAGCGGTCCTACGACGCTGGTTATCAAGTGGATCGCTCAAGCCAGCCGTGTCCTATCTAGTTAGGTGCGCGTTCACATGAAAGGGGTGGTATTTGGAGCATTCGACCAATCACAAACATGGAGAAGCGCACTGACAGCGCAGCGTCATACTTCCTGAATGAAAAGTGAACTTTAATATTAGTCAAATATGAAGAAGTTAAACTTTAAACATCCATGACTTAAACACTTTATCCAGGATAAACGCCACATAGCTGCACCTGCAAGGTGAACACAGCTGGTAAAAGAAAAAGTGTTTGAATGTGTACAGCAGGCGGTGCTTTTACTGAGTTGATCTCTTTAGCCTGCAACCTAACCTGCTCTGGAGCAGGTTAGCCGCTCAGCATAAGTTACCATGGGGCGCTCACGCTGGTGCGACCTGGGAGCAGCTGTGTGTGTCATGCTTTGTTTTTTTTGTTGTTCTTCTAGTTTGTGTGAACTTTTCTACATCCAGGAGCTTGTGTGGATTATTTTAATTATGCGGAGTGTCTATATATGCGTCCTTGCGGTGCTTTGGACTCTTTTCAGCCATATGGCATGGGGACTCGAAGGTGTGCATCTGGACAGTGTGCATCTGGACCCGGTGACAACATTACCTATTGACGCAGCAACCACTGTAAGTTATATTCTTGTTTAATTAGACTTCTCGGTTTCATTTATTCGACTCTGTATAATTGTTACTGTAGCTTAAACGGCTAAATCGCTTTTGAGAGATTTTAAATCTCAGATCTGCTCAGGCGAAACCTGCTTTACAGCTCTCAGCACTCAAGCCTGCATTATTAACATAGGCAGGGCCAGTCTATTGATTGCGTGAAGTAGAACCGCGTGACTCAGTCATCCTTTAGCTCAAAAAGCATTTAAATACCGCATTTAGAAACTGATGAACTCAGTGTGCATCTGGACCCGGTGACAACATTACCTATTGACGCAGCAACCACTGTAAGTTATATTCTTGTTTAATTAGACTTCTCGGTTTCATTTATTCGACTCTGTATAATTGTTACTGTAGCTTAAACGGCTAAATCGCTTTTGAGAGATTTTAAATCTCAGATCTGCTCAGGCGAAACCTGCTTTACAGCTCTCAGCACTCAAGCCTGCATTATTAACATAGGCAGGGCCAGTCTATTGATTGCGTGAAGTAGAACCGCGTGACTCAGTCATCCTTTAGCTCAAAAAGCATTTAAATACCGCATTTAGAAACTGATGAACTCAGTGTGCATCTGGACCCGGTGACAACATTACCTATTGACGCAGCAACCACTGTAAGTTATATTCTTGTTTAATTAGACTTCTCGGTTTCATTTATTCGACTCTGTATAATTGTTACTGTAGCTTAAACGGCTAAATCGCTTTTGAGAGATTTTAAATCTCAGCTCTGCTCAGGCGAAACCTGCTTTACAGCTCTCAGCACTCAAGCCTGCATTATTAACATAGGCAGGGCCAGTCTATTGTCGGCCATCAGCTGTAGATAGTTAACTAATTAACTTCAGCTGTGAGAACTGAGCAATCAGTTTTCAATTCAATCAATTTCGGGTAGCTCTTTCCTGGAGCGTCAGCTTCAGCGGCAGACAGGCTAAGACTGACAAAGACATTAGAGTCCTACAGGAGTAAGACTGACAAAGACATTAGAGTCCTACAGGAGTCACGAGGGAGGCAAAGAGGAGGCAAATCCTACTTTGATTGAGCTAAGTATCGTTGGTGTTTTTAATTTTTAATTTTGTTGTTTAGCCCCTCATGCTATAATCATGTGTATTTTCTCCATTCCTGTTCATGTGTCTTCTCGCAATTATCACTGGCCCCGTGTATCTCGTAATCGATATAACCGGCCTGCTCTCGTCTATCCCACGTGCTCCACTGAGATCCAACATCTAGTTTCAGGTGGCCTGTGGAACTGCCAGTCAGCTGTTCCTAAGGCTGACTTCATCTCTGGCTACACCTCCCTGCAGTCTCTGGATTTCCTTGCTCTCACTGAGACCTGGATTACTCCATCCAACACATCCACCCCAGCAGCTCTCTCCACTGCATATTCCTTCTCCCATACACCCAGACCCACTGGCAGAGGAGGTGGCACTGGTCTCCTGCTCTCTCCCAAATGGAGCTTTTCCCTCTTCAAGCTACCTAACTTCACTCCTTCCACCTTTGAGTTCCATGCCGTCACAGTAACCCATCCTATACAGTTAACCATTGTTGTTCTCTACCGTCCACCAGGCGCCTTGGGGGACTTCTTGGAGGAATTAGATCATCTCCTCTCACACATCCCTGAAACTGGCCCTCCCGCTGTACTTCTCGGAGACTTCAACCTCCAGATGGGGAAGATAGACGAACTAACATCTCTGTTAACCGCCTTTGCTTTCTCACTCTCTCCGTCCCCACCGACTCATAAAGCTGGCAATGTCCTTGATCTCATATTCTCAAGGAACTGCGCTACTTCTAACCTCTCTGTAAACCCGCTCCACACATCCGATCACTTCTTCATTTCATTCTCTCTATCCCTTTCCAAACATAACAAACTAATCTCTTCCCATCCTACACTTGTCCGCCGTAACCTTCGCTCCCTCTCTCCCTCTACCTTTGCCTCGTCGGTGCTCTCAGCCCTCCCTTCCTCTGATTCGTTCCAACTACTCCCTCCAAACTCTGCTGCAGAAACTCTCCTCTCTACTCTCTCATCCACTCTGGACTCGCTCTGTCCTCTGACATCTCGGCAGGCTCGTCAGTCCCCTCCGGCTCCCTGGCTAAATGATGCACTGCGTGCTAATAGAACCGTCCTTAGGGCAGCAGAGCGGAAATGGTGGAAATCCAAACACTGTGACGACCTCCTAACCTATCAAGCTCTCCTCTCCTCTTTCTCTGCTTCGATCTCTCAGGCAAAAAGCACTTTCTTTCAAGATAAGATCCAATCTTCCTATTCCAATCCTAAAAAACTATTTTCCATCTTCTCCACCCTCTTGGACCCTCCAAAAGCTCCTCCCCCCTCCTCACTTCTGTCAAGCGACTTTGTTACCCACTTTGAAAAAAAGGTTAATGATATTCGCTCTTCTTTTTCTGACTCACCTTTACTCACCGCTGGGTCACCAGACCTTCCTTCCACCAACACACTAACCTCCTTTTCCCCTCTCTCTCCAAGTGAGGTTCTTACCCTCATTACCTCTGCCCGCCCTACCACCTGTCCTCTGGACCCTATCCCTTCAAACCTCCTTCAGACTATCGCTCCTGATATTCTACCGTTTCTCACCCATTTCATCAACACTTCTCTAACTTCTGGTCACTTTCCAAACAGTCTCAAGGAGGCAAGAGTAAACCCTCTCCTAAAGAAACCCACTCTCAACCCGTCTGATGTTATAAACTACAGGCCTGTCTCTCTCCTCCCGTTCCTGTCTAAATCACTTGAACGCGCTGTCTTTAAACAACTCTCCTGTTATCTCAATCAGAACAACCTTCTGGATCCGCACCAGTCTGGTTTCAAGGCAGGTCACTCCACAGAAACTGCTCTCATTGCTGTCACGGAGGAACTGCACACTGCCAAAACTGCATCCCTCTCCTCTGTCATCATCCTGTTGGACCTGTCTGCTGCATTCG
This sequence comes from Gymnodraco acuticeps, assembly GCF_902827175.1. Classification (NCBI taxonomy): domain Eukaryota; kingdom Metazoa; phylum Chordata; class Actinopteri; order Perciformes; family Bathydraconidae; genus Gymnodraco; species Gymnodraco acuticeps. Next base: position 1,371,247 of record NW_022989835.1, on the reverse strand, counting down.
ACACGGTGAATCATCAGATCCTCCTTCGCACTCTCCAAAAACTTGGAGTTTCAGGCTCTGCACTTTCCCTCCTCACCTCATACCTGAAAGACCGTACCTACAGGGTGACTTGGAGAGGGTCTGAGTCCGACCCTTGTCAATTAACTACGGGGGTCCCTTAGGGCTCTGTTCTTGGTCCCCTCCTCTTCTCCTTGTACACAAACTCGCTCGGATCAGTCATTAGCCCGCATGGTTTTTCTTACCACTGCTACGCTGACGACACCCAATTAATTCTGTCCTTTCCCCGCTCAGAGACCCAGGTCGTCGCACGCATCTCTGCTTGTCTAGCTGACATCTCTCAGTGGATGTCTGCTCACCACCTCAAGCTCAACCTTGACAAGACTGAGCTGCTCTTCCTCCCGGGAAAAGATTGTCCAACTCTTGACCTGACAATCAACATCGGCACCTCAGTTGTTTCCCCGACTCAGACTGCAAGGAATCTGGGTGTGACCCTAGATAACAACCTGTCCTTCACTGCAAACATCGCTGCTACAACCCGCTGCTGCAGATACACGCTTTACAACATCAGGAAGATACGTCCCCAGCTGACTCAGAAAGTGACTCAGGTTCTGGTCCAGGCTCTCGTCATCTCACGCCTAGACTACTGCAACTCCCTCCTGGCTGGTCTACCTGCATGTGCCATCCGACCTCTGCAGCTCATCCAGAATGCAGCGGCTCGTCTGGTCTTCAACCTTCCTAAATTCTCACACCACTCCGCTCCTCCGCTCCCTTCACTGGCTTCCGGTAACTGCTAGAATCCACTTCAAGACACTGGTACTTGCTTACCGTGCTGCGAATGGATCTGGCCCTTCCTACATCCAGGACATGGTTAAACCGTACACCCCAGCGCGTGCACTACGCTCTGCATCAGCCAAACGACTCGTTGCGCCCTCGCTGCGAGGGGGACCCAAGTTCCCATCGGCGAAAACACGTGGGTTTGCTATCCTGGCTCCAAGATGGTGGAATGAGCTCCCCATTGACATCAGGACGGCAGATAGCTTGCACATCTTCCGGCGCAAACTGAAAACTCATCTCTTTCGACTCCACTTCGAGCGCTAGAACGATTAACGAAGCACTTTTATACTAATAAAGGACTGGATTACCTAAAGCCAGTTGAGTAGCACTTGAAATGTTTGGCTCTATGAAACCTGATATACTTATATGATTCTGTTTTCTTCAAGGTTGTGTCTTCCTGGTCGAATGTACTTATTGTAAGTCGCTTTGGACAAAAGCGTCAGCTAAATGCAATGTAATGTAATGTAATGGACTCAGCGGTGACGTGCTGAGTCACAGGCTCATCTACAGCCGCGAGCTGCTGCTGGATATAAGTTCACTGGCAGCAAGTAACCCTATTCCGCCTATTCCCCACTTCCTAAGAAGTGGTAGTACAAATGCTTTACCGGGCGGGATGTTGCCCAAAAATCGTCGGAGGAAGGAGAGGAGGCGTTCAACGCAGACTGAGGACAAACGGGCTAGACAACCGACGCCGGCTCCCCCCGCTCCCAACTATCCTTCTCTCCAATGTTCAATCCCTACGGAACAAATTGGACGAATTGGAGGCTTGTGCTAAATTCAAGCAAGATTACAGGGACGTGTGTCTGCTGGCATTCACTGAGACGTGGCTGAAAGCCTCGGACAGCAACGAGGACCTACACATCAGCGGTTTTGGGTACCCTGTTCGGATGGACCGGTCGCCTGTCATAACAAACAAATCCTGCGGGGGTGGAGTATGCTTTTATATCAACAAAAGGTACTGTAATTCCTTCACAGTTCGGGAGGAAATATGTACTCCGGATCTTGAACTGTTATCCATTTCGCTTCGCCCCTTCTACTTGCCTAGAGAGTTCCCCCAGCTGTTTTTCACTATTGTTTACATTCACCCACGGGCAAACGCCTCAGCAGCCACTCAGCTGATTGAGGAAGTTACTAACAGACTGGACTCCCTCTCCCCCGATGCTCCTAAATTTATTTTAGGAGATTTTAATGACTGTTGTTGGAGATTTAAAGGGATATCTGATCCGCTTTTCAAATCTCCGCGCGTTCCTATGAAGCTGGTTATAATACAGGAAGGAATCCATATCTACAAAGTAACCGTTAACAATAATCTACTTTAATGGCAATATGACAATGCAATACAATCATTACAATACAACATGATATATTACAGTTATATTGCAATGCTTAAGGAGTAATGCCGGCTTACTCCTGCCCCGGTTCGCATACTGCAGAGCTACTTTCACCCGAGGGCAGCATGTGAAGAAGAGGCCGAACGCCAGGGATCCACCGGATATATACCAGAGTAAGAAGGAGGGGTTTGGTGTTAGGTCAGCTGGTCATCTTTTCAGGTCATCTCATTGGGAGACGCAACGCAGCAGGAAACGCAGCAGGAAACCAAACAGGCTCACTTTCCAACAAAAGGTCTCAAGGCCTGCATACCTACACCTCCCCCACAGAGCAATAAAACCCTGTTTACTCCAACCAGCCCAGAATGTTTATAGCCATTTGTAGTCCTTACATTTATGAAAGGATAAAACAGAGAAATCAATATAAAACACAAACACAGGTATTGCTTGAACAGTATTCACTTAACTGCTACTGTTGATAAGCACCAGAGAAACCCAAGAGACCTCTCTTAATAGCACAACCACTGTAGCTCGTTCTAAGTTGAATGCAAATCAGGACATGCTCTCACCTTCCCCCATCTTCCTTTGTCCTCAAAAACACATGTCAACAGGCCCCAAATGCAGCTCACAGTTTTACCCAAATTATTCTCATTTTAAGCTTATCCATAGTTTGCTAACATGAATAAATACAAATATAACTCTACACTGTCAGGTGCATAAGACCTTAAAAACATACGAGCAGTATGTCACATGTCCTACAACTTTAAATAAATCCACTATTGACTTATGTTACGGCACGGTGCCTGGTGCGTTCAAGTCCCTGACCATGCCCCCTTTTGGAGCTTCATACCACACGAGCGTTCTTCTGGTGCCGATCTACAAACCCATCTGCAGGAAACAAGTGTGCACAAAAAAAACTGTGAAATGTTGGACAGAGGAAAGCATTGCCACCTTACAGGCATGTTTGGGATGTGTCTTATAGCTCATGCTCTGATCTCAATGAACTGACTTCAACTGTCTCATCCTACATATCATTTTGTGTGGAGTCTAACATTCCTTGTAAAGACATTACCGTCTTCCCTAATAATAAGCCGTGGGTCACGAAGGAACTAAAGAGTGTTATAAATAGAAAGAAATGTATATTTTATACTGGAAACAGTCAGGACAAAAAAGAAATTAACAGAGAATTAAGAAATGAGATAAGAAAAGCTAAAATAGCTTATAGGGATAAGGTGGAACTCAAATACAGGAGTGGAGATCTTCGGGAAGCCTGGAGGGGAATCAAATCAATGTCCTCCATCTCCCAGGGTAACAACAATGACAGGGCTAGGAATACAATTAACATTGAGGGAACAAATGAGGCAGACCTCCCCAATGCTTTTAACATTTTTTATTCTCGATTCGAGAAAAATGATTTCTCCATAAACACCTCAACCCTTAGAGAGTCTCTCTCACCTATCTCAGTCATAGTCATTGAACAGGATGATGTTAGGAATCTCTTAAAACGAGTCAATATTAGGAAGGCCCCAGGTCCTGACCATATTTGTGGGCGGACACTCCAGTATTGTGCTAGCGAACTCTGTGGTGTTTTCCAGCATATATTCCAATTGTCACTTCAGAATAGCCAAATTCCTGATGTGTGGAAATCCTCATCTGTAATTCCCATCCCTAAGAAGCCTCATCCTAAAGTCCTAAACGACTTCAGACCGGTGGCTTTAACGTCATTGGTAATGAACATGTTTGAAAAAATTGTTAAAGGCCTTGTCATGTCAGTAATAGGTGGTGAACTTGATCCACTACAATTTGCGTATCAGGCAGGGAGAGGCGTAGAGGATGCAAAGCTTTTTATACTGCACACCCTCCACAAACACCTTGAAAAGCCACAAGCCCATGCCAGGCTTTTGTTTGCTGACTTTTCTTCAGCATTTAACACAATGCAGCCGCATCTCCTGGTAGAGAGCCTATTATGTCATTTTAAACTGCCCGATCAACTTGTTTTATGGATTTTAAACTTTCTAACTAATAGAGCAGAAGGTGTTTGTCAATGGACACCTCTCTGACTCTGTCATCACTTCCACGGGCTCGCGTCAAGGATGCGTTCTTTCGCCCCTACTTTTTATAATGTACACTGATAAATGCAGGAGCATGCAAGACAACAGCTACCTGGTTAAATTCTCTGACGATACCGCCCTCTTGTCCCTCCTTAGCGGCTCAGAATCAGGCCACGAGTGTGCTCTTGCCGATTTTATTTCCTGGTGTGATGACAGTTTTCTGGATTTAAATGTCTCCAAAACCCAGGAATTGATCATTGATTTTAGACGTCACAAGAATGTTCCTAAGGAGTGCATCATACACAATGACAAGGTAGAAATTGTCACATCATACAAATACTTGGGCACCATTTTCGATGACCACCTCAAATTTGATGTGAATACTGAGTGTATTGTGAAGCGGGGTCAACAGAGAATGCACCTTCTTCGCAAACTGAACTCTTTCTCTGTCAGGCCCTTCATTCTTTGTCGTTTTTACCAAGCATTCATTGAGAGCCTTATTTGTTTTTCTTTTATCTGCTGGTTCCATAGCCTTATTTCTGAAAGACAGGAACAGCCTGAACAGCATTGTTAAAACCTGCTCCAAGATCATCGGCGTGAAACAGAGAGACTTAAATTCCTTCTGTAACCAACAGATTCTGCGGAAAGCAGAGAGCATTCTGAACTCTCCAGGTCATGTTCTTTCACATGAATTTTGTCTGTTGCCATCAGGGCGAAGATATGCTCTACCTGCTCAAAGGACTAATTGCTTTTCTAAATCATTCATCCCTTCTGCACTCAAATTTTTTAATTCTTGAAAAGGCTTTTAACTTGATTATTTATTTATTAATTTAAATTGTACAATATAATATTGTGGTGGTTCATCTTATAATTCAGTCTAGAGAATGCACCAGACAGCATATAAGACCTGCAAACATCTAAATGTTCTAGGGGGAGGCCCCCCAAGCCCTTCGTGCGTCATTTAGTCCGCGCGCATTTTTCAGGGCAACCTCTATTGGGCTCAGGGCCATCTGTAAATTAGCGTAGATGACCAAAATCCTTAATGTCATGCACTGCAGTGTTTCCCACAGATATGAAATATACTTGGGCGGCAAGGGGGGGGGGTGCGCGAAAAAAAAAAAAAGTTTTAACAACATTATTTATTGACTTTTCATTCCGGTATAATCATTTTGCGCAAAGATGGCACTGTTTGTCAGAGCACTTCATCCTTCTGGGATTTCATGAAGAACAGCTCCAACGCCTGTGTGTATGGGAATGCCTCTGGTGCTGGTCCATTAACTGCCAGTGTTTCCCACAGATCTGAAATATACTTTGGGGGGTGGTGGTAGCGGGGGGGGTTGAGGTGACGTGCAACAACATTAACCTTTCTGTTGGTCGCTTGTTAGCAGACCCTTCACGCGATGGCAGAGCGAACAGGTACAGGTACAGGCAGGGTCCATAATGATAGCCCTATAGTTTAAATCTACTACCCACACATGAACATATGGAAATGGGTTACTATTTAAAAAAAATAATGTATTTATTAATGTATTTAGGAACCTATCCATGTGATTTTTAGTGGGGGTCGACCTCAAATCCTCTAGGGGGGTCCAGGGGCATGCCCCCCCCCCCCCCCCCCCCCCCCGGTAAGATTTTATTTTGGAGTTAAATGCATCAATCTGGTGCATTTTGAGGGGAAAATAAAGAGACTAGATCTATGGAAACACCTATATTTAACAGAACTGTATACATTTCAATAATCATAAAATCAAGGCCATAACCAATAACATACCATTTCCAATATGAAAAAAACACTGAAACTTGTTTATTAATTTAGTTTTGGTTCATTTATAGTTGTGAGTGTGTCTGTGCTCCTGAATCAGCCTCTCCTGTCTCCCTCCTCTCCCCCCTCTCCCTCCTCTCCCCCTGCTCCTCTTTGAGGCAGCAGCAAAGACTAGTTTTCTCTCAACAAGTTTTAAAAGTGTATCTTACCTTTTTTCACCTAGTTAACTTTTTATTTATTTATTCATGCATATTTTACTAATCACATTACATTTCATTTAGCTGACGCTTTTATCCAAAGCGACTTATAATGACCGATTACAGGGACATTCTCCCTGGAGTAACTAAGGGCTAAGTGCCTTACTCAAGGGCACACTAGTGGTGGTGTTCCTGGCGGGATTTTAACTCACAGCCTTCCGATCTTCAGCCCACCTCACTATCCATTAGACCAATCACTACCCTCTCAAATGGAAATATGTGTTTACATAAATGGTGACCACACCGTTTGAGACCCACTGAGAACTTAGACTAAGTTAACTATCTAAACACTCAGAGAGTGCTTTACCTCACCTGAGCTGAGGTTATCCCGAGCTTGAATGACACACAGAGACCAATCAAGGGCTTTGATTTATGATCTGTATGACAGTGGCCATGTCGGCAGGCCACATCATGTGGACAGCCAGTCACCCTGTGTGAGGCAGGCCACTTAACAGGCCAGAAGGAGGCGAGATCAGAGCAAGGGAGCGAGGGATCATTGTCTACAAGTTAATCGATGGCAGATGGCGTCGTGGTCACGGACGAATAAAAAAAAATATATATAAAAAAAAAAACTTATAAAAAAAAAAAAAAAAAACTAAATGGGTCGCGAAATATACTTGGGCGGCCGTTAATATACCTGGGCGGCCCGCCCAAGTATAGTCTATGTGTGGGAAACCCTGCACTGTAGATCTTTTGAATTTTAAAGTAAATTCAGATTGAACATAGTAAAAACATATGTAAATTAGTGTCCGTCCAAAAAAAAAAAATACTTCTAGTGAAAACCACCCTTATCATTAGCAGCTAATATGAAATCTCCGTTTTTGACATAAAAATGGAAGGATGGATTATCAGTAATCATTTCAAAGTGACACAGACACATTGGATTAACCATTGGATTAACCTTCAGCAGTGTTTTTATCGTTTTAATGCCATTGAACACGACTTTTGATCAGAATAACAGCTAAGGTGAGACGATCTCCAGTGAATGCTACGTGTTGTGATGTCTGTATTTGCTTCCCCTGTCGCGAGTTCTGATCGCTAAGTGATGATACTAATACCTATAGAATCTGTGGAATCTCAGCTTTAATCTGATATCCATTGGTATTTTTTTACCTTGAGTTCTGTGCTAAATGCGTTAGCATTTTTTCGCTCAGGGCTCATTTGAGACTTGTGTTTTGTTTCGGTAAAAATGGTTTGTATCGTCAGTTAGCTGAGTTTCTTCCCGTTAAATGGGTATGATACATTAATAGGTTGTTAAATATTAAGAAGCCCTGAGACACAGTTTTGTGAAAAAACACCCCGCTTGCCCCGGATTAGGGGCCTCTTGGGCTTAACAGGTTAAAAGTATATAGATATATAATATATATCTATATATATATATATCGATATATATATATAGATATATCTATATATACACAAATAACACCATACTTTTTTGCAAATACCCAAGTAGTAGGCCCTAGATGTTGGGATTTAAGGAGATCGATTGGCTGGATCTTCAATACGGTGTACGACGTGATATCTCAAAGCAGTTGACCAATCACAACAGAGCCGGCCAGCAATCCAATCAGAACAGACTGGGTTCTGGTTTCAGACAGAGGGTGAAAAGAGGTGCTGCAGCACAGGCAGTATGAGAAAAATAAAGAGCCTTTTGAACGTTGAAGCATCGAAACATGTCACAGTAGTTTTGAACGTTAAATAAATAATTGGACACAAGTTTTGAACTGATGAAAAATAAAAGAGGATACTTAAATATAATTAATTCAACATGAGGGAAACATTTATGTTTCCCTCATGTTGAAATACTGCCTAAAAAGTACACATTTTTTGTCAGGCTTCATGTTTTCAGTGAGCTATTCGAGGATAAACATTGTGACTGTCCACACAGAGTGACAAACGTCAACTATGGCCATGAGAGTAAAGCAAACAGTGTTGATCCTGTGTGATTAAACTGTAGACTTTGACCTGAGGGATTTATCCTGTCTAATCTGAGAACAAAACACACAAGTCATCAAACATTCTGCCAGTCAATATGTGGGCTTTGGGAGACCAGTCTATATTTTAAACTCAATATCACAGCATTAGTGGAAACATGTTAAACACTCCTGTGACATTGTGCAGCAGTGTTGTGATACATACAAGCAGGTAGAAAGACACACATCTACATAAATAAACACACATGGATGAAGTCAACCACATACACAAACAGAATCAAGCAAAGATTAAAAGTCGACAAAGAGAAACGAACAGGATTAAAGCCTCTCAAGGGATTCTTCTTAAACTATTTTCTGTCTGCTAAATACTCACAAACACTGCTGAACTTGGCATTCTTAATGCAAGCATGTGTGTGTGTGTGTGTGTGTGTGTGTGTGTGTGTGTGTGTGTGTGTGTGTGTGTGTGTGTGTGTGTGTGTGTGTGTGTGTGTGTGTGTGTGTGTGTGTGCGTGCATGTGTGTGTGTGTGTGTGAGTGAGAGAGAGAGAGAGAGAGAGAGTATTGTGGTGACAGCTGGGTGTTGCTAGATAAACTGTGTCTAGGAGCAAAGCCAGAGGCCAGCTTCTTCTTCACTCTGTCAACCCAACCCCAACAGACAGGGAGTTAAGGAGATGATAATATTGCATGAATTTAAATTAAATTAAGATGTTGCCAGAGCCAGTATGGTTAGAAGAGAAGAACAACATGTCATTTGAATGACTGCGTTGGCCCTCATCTTGGTCATTGTACTTCAATAATGCAATCTGGCATATCATATCATCTAGCAGAGTTTTCCCCTCATGAGGGGAAAAGTGCTGTTTTCATATCATAAGGATGCATATGCATACAGTATGAAAGATTCACATATGTTGGGAACATTGAGAATACAGTATACACATACAATCCCATGTGGATTTATTTACCTGGAACAACATCTGTGTTTTCCTTTTCAAAAAAGTTCATATTACTAATTGGCTGTATTATGAACCATTACAATGACAGCATGGATGTTTATAAAGAAGTCCAGTAATTACGTATTTTGTAGATAGACTGACTCGGAAATTAGCATCATTAAGGGCAAAGCAATGGGCTTTTTCTATTGAATTTTGGAATAATGACGACAAATAGGATCTGTGGCAAACTCATGTTTAAGTTATTAACAGGTTTTGTTCGGCAGGATATATTCCACATATTAAAACCTCACCATATGAGGAGACTATTTAAGTAAGAGACAAGTCACTTTGGTAACTTCCATATGAAAACCACTAAAGCACCACTGAGTTTACAATCTCAAGTAAAAACCCAACAGACTGATATGTGTAATGTGTAAATCCACACAGCATCAGCACTGGAATGTAAATGGTCTGTCTTTAGTGTTCAATCCAGTCTTTACGACCCCTGAATGCACTTTACATTCTACAAGTCTGACTCATCCATTCACACCTCATTCATACAGAGCAATGTGCCACTTGCTTGAGGAAGCTAACATTCACACAAACGCACACATCGTAGGCAATCGGGAGCAACTCAGGGTTAAGTATCTTCCCCAAGGATATGTTGACATGTTGACTGCAAGGGCCAGGAGAGAACCCACAACCTTCCAATTGGAAGACGACCGCACTACCTGGCAGCCACAGTGTGTGTGAGCCTAGAAGAAAAAAAACACACTGCTGGGCACACTATAGCCTACATGTCAAAAATGATTAGCCAGCAAGTTGCCAACAAATCTCTGAGCGTAAAGACCTGCCAACACTATCAGGAGGACAGAAGTTTCAAGATACTGTGTAGAGTAACTGCAACGTAATAAAAGCCACGCCCAACGCTAACTGCTCCTGAAGCTTGAACACGTTTTTATTTCTACATTAAATAAGATACAACAGCTGCCAGGCCAGCACTCTGTCTATATTTCCAATTATATGTTTGTGCCTACTAAGGTAAAAGTTGTAGCTGTATGAACATCTTTGCTTTTCCTTGCAATTTGTATTTGTCTTCTGAATTAGTATTGAAACACCAGGAAAGGTCATTATATTCCAAGATTTTCAAAACAAATGACCTAAAATAATAAGTATGTAGTGTTCCCCCACCCTAAACTTAAAACCGCTCGGTCAAAAACAATCCTCCCTCAGTAGTGGAATGCACAGGGCTTTTATCGCTACTACGGTTCGCCCCTGGCAACTTTCCCCGCCATCACCTAGCAACTGCCCCCTGTTCAGAAAGTCCCTCAGTGAGCCAGCCTGTCCCCACCTCCTGAAAGAGATAACACTGTGAAGCATGCAAAATCAATCAGCGCGGCCCCGAAAGGCCAATATGTTGCTAATAAACACACACACGGCGGAGGGGATGCTGAGCTGGCAGTCAGCTCTGCAGTCTATATCTGCATTTCACACAGCGTCAGGGTATTACCATGTGAAGATAGATGGATAAGAGCAAGGCCGCGGCTCCACCTCTATCATCGCTGCTGTTCACACATCTGTCCGTTTTCTGACACGCCCGGCCTTCCTGCTCAGCAGCCAGCAGCACTAATGCTCTGCCATATACAGTATGTTGCAGGGTAACACACTTGACACATGGCTGGAGTCCAGCACAGCTAGGGAAATAAACCAGCTTGTTTTTGTATGTATATACTTAAATCATTTTAGAGAACAGTCAAGACTGCTGATGTTTCATTTGTGTTAGTTAAAAGGAAAAGAGGGGCTTTTTTTCCCTCTTATTGGCAGTTTAAGTTTTAATGTGTTATTGCTTTAAACAGGGAAATTATTTTGACAAATAAAAGTGTTTTAAAGTGTCAGAATTTCAGAGAAAAGTCTGACTTGTCATAAATGCCTTCTGCTTATTACATCATTCAAACCTTGAAATGTCTGACTGGTTATTGTGGATCAGGACAACCAACATATTATTGTGGAATATCGAGAGTTAACTTACTTAGTTTAGTAAGTTAAAGCAAATGTTGCCTCTGTATAATTTCAGGGCTCCATCATCTGTTAGTATCACAGTAGCTGGGGTGCTAACAACTTCTTCCATTGGTAGCAGCAGCACATGAGGTGTCACATCCTTTTTTGGTGACAATGATGAATTGCATGTTGATGAAAAGTTATCTCAATTTGCACATCTTACTTTTGAAAGTGGTATTTTTGTAACATTTGACAGAAATGGTATCATATGTTAACATTTTGGTTACAGTCTGGAGCCCTGTAAAGATATTTTATCTGCTAACCTATGTATGTTATATATAGGGCTGTCAACGTTAACACTTCAACGCTTGGGATTAACCTGGAATCCTAAACGCATGAACAGAAAAGGAAAGGAACATTTGTCACAATACCAAATTGTTTTTAGGCACTGGGCATCAGTAAGCAGCCATCACTACCTCAATGTATTGGCACAACTGATTGATGACAATTGGCAACTGTGCTCTTTCATAAGTGTGTTGAAAACGGAGGAAAGGCATTTTGCAGAGTCCATGAGCTTGCACTATCCAGTTTCTTGAAGTTGCACCGGAGTGTGAGATAGTGGACAGTGGTCACCACCACTGTAGGAACAGATGGTGCTCGCAGTATGATAGCAGCAGCAACAATACTACCACATGAGCATATGCCCCGTGTTGCACACATTATACGGAGGGGGATCACAAAGGTTTTGTGGATGATTTATCTAAGCCCGGAAATTGTCAAACTTCATGCTAAAAATTCAGAAAACTTGTTATTATTAAGTAAAACACCCTCTGATTTATCTCACCAGTTTGTCATGCTTATTACAACACCACACATATTCGCTTTATCTCCCCCCATAAAAACATGTAAATGCTAGTATTTTGAACATGCGATTAATCATCAGATTATAGCGTTTTCTATGGCTGTGCAGTGTATCTTTCTGCGTCATGTTGGTGCATCAACGTAAATTAACACAATCTCAGCAAATCGCTGACTCGCTCCGAGATATAAATCTGCTTTATGATTGTGATATAAATCTGCTTCTACAGTGGATTTTCCATTTAACACACACACACACACACACACACACACACACACACACACACACACACACACACACACACACACACACACACACACACACACACACACACACACACACACACACACACACACACACACACACACACACACACACACACACACACACACACACACACACACACACACACACACACACACACACACACACACACACACACACACACACACACACACACACACACACACACACACACACACACACACAGAGAGTGAGTGCTGGTGAGTTGGCAGCCAGAGTACACAGTGAAGTGGTTTAAGGAGAGCCTCATCTGTTTCTCCTACAGTGCTGGACAGACAATCGATATCTGTAGCGCAGATCTGCGACAACTGCTGATTGTCCTGCTGGTCTATCACAGCTAAATGAGATTTACTTCATTATACTGCTTTATCTAATTGTAGCAGCGCCAGTACGGAACCACAAAATAGCCTCTGGAGAAATCAGACTGGCCACTGGACCTGCGCTCGCAAAGTATGTTTCCAATTCATTTTTAATAGAGCAATTCCACAAACTGTCCATGTATAACAGCATAGCAGAGATGGGCATATACTCTGATGGTCGAAAATACCTGTGAAATACTGTCTGGTATGATGTTTTTTATTTGTATCAACTAGGTGTTGGGACCGCAGTTATTTAGTTAAAGGCCCCGAGTCCCTAAACAATATTCTTCTTAGTGGATGTGACACAGCCTTCCACTGTATGCACTCCTAAGACCTATATCCATTTATTATCTATTAAACAAACAGCCAAAATGACTCCTCACTAAAGCAGTGTCCCAAAATTGACACTAGATGGACACATAATAATAATAATTCCTTACATTTATTATAGCGCTTTTTCAATGACTCAAAGCGCTTTACATATACACACATTACACATATATCATACATGCAATGGTCAGATACTGTGGACAATACCCACAGGAGCAAGTTCAGGTGAAGTGTCTTGCCCAAGGACACAACGGCTTTACAGACGCAGCAGCGGCGGGTTTCACCCCTTGATCTGAGGATCATTGCACAGCGCACTGCGCCACACCGTCCATCTTCACGCCTCGAGGTCATCGAGGCGCTTTTACAAGTACACATTGGTATTATACATGTACTGTGGACAATACCCACAGGAGCAAATCCGGGTGAAGTGTCTTGCCCAAGGACACAACGGCCTGACGCAGTGGCGGCAGGAGCGGGTTTCGAACTGGAGTTCCCCAGCACTCACCCTTGATCTGATGATCGGATGCACAGACCACTGCGCCACCCGAATGAATATGGAATTGTGAATTTCGCACGAAGATGGCCCCGAACTTGGTCAACAGCCAAGCAACAACCACGCGATGGCACCCGAACCACACACGGAAATACACATAGACATACTCTATACTTGGGGCGGCAGTAGGGAGTAGGAATGGGAACCGGAAGGTGAATTGTTACTTGAAGACTACCCAATTCACTTTTTAATTGTTTCTCCTACTCTTCTGGTAAGTATTGACTTCCATTCATGTTGGAAAGATTTGCAGAAACACTTTCTTAAATTGGGAACTAATAATTCAAGTAGTCTGTAATCTCAAGTGCTGGATATCACATCTCTGTATTATTTGGTTCCTGAAAGAATGTGTCTGTAAGCCAGGGCTGCCCGATAAAGACATTTTATATTTATTGGCATAATATGCGGTATAAGTGGTATTAATTTAATTGTTGAATATTGCTAAATGTTTTCTGACTAAGTGATATTTATAGAGGTTCATTGCTTCATTGTTAAAGGGGCCCTATTTTGCTTTTTGAGGTTTTCCATTACCTGTAGTGTGTTATATAGGTTTTTGGGCATGTAAATAGTCTGCAAAGGCTAAAGCCCAAAGTTCCCTCCAGAGGGAGTTTCTCGCGCTCCAACACATTGTACTATCTATCTATCGATCGATTAAGGGGTGGGACATCTCTAAGCAGTTGAACAATCACAACAGAGCCGGCCAGCTAACCAATCAGAGCAGACTGGGCTCTGGTTTCAGACAGAGGGTGAAAAGAGGTGCTGCAGCACAGGCAGTATGAGAACAAGAAAGAGCTTTTGAACATTAAAACATGGAGACATGTCCCAGTAGAGGCACAACATACAAATATGAACATGAAATGAGCATGTGTGAATTATGAAACTGATAACTAAGAGTAAAATATATGTTTTGGCCATGGTAACACTATTTTCTTGAAAATATAAAAAAGCCTGCATACTGTACTGCAGCCAGTCTTCTTCCCTTTTTGCAGGACCCTGCTTCAAGCCAAATACCAGTTAAAATTCGGCACACAATTATCTGTAGCCCCCATAATAGAGACAAAGAGTATTACACCGTAGAGCAAAAGAAAGGAGAGCAATAAGGCAAAACAAAATGAAAGAGAGGAGAGACACACAGACAGCTGCCGGGGGGACTGGGATCTCAAAGCCAATGAGACAGTGAAGATCTCCACTTTTAGATCTGAGCCTGAACAAACATGAGACTACTACCAATTATCACCTACTGCAAACAAACACACACACATACACACGCACGTTTGCCTGCCTTGTTCTCCCCCCCCCCCCTCTACCGGTGGGGCTCTCCTCCCTGCAGGGCTGCTGGGTGTGAATTAACTCATCTCGTCCGTGATAATGAAGCCATTCACAGGTCTGTGCCCTCCTCCTGCTCCTCTGATCCCTTCAAATTCATCCACAGCCACCTCCTGAATTTCTACATGGCCCTGTATAAAGAGCATCAATCTGTGGATTAAGAGGAGCTTTATGCGGAATAAACCTTTTATCCGGTACAGGAAGAGCCATTTACACTTGTCACACATATCTGCATGCATCAGACATCCCTAGGGGCAGCGCTGCAGGGAAATCTTTCAGGTAGAGATGATTATGCAACCTTGCATTGGGTTATATGATGCAAACATAGATGTATAAAAATAACTGTTTACAGCATTGGAGGTGGGGCTTCGCTCGTTACTATAAAAGTGATTTAAATGAGCCAAGTTAATTTTGGAAGTTAATTTGGAGTAAACTCAAACAATCTACTAAATAGAAATACTTGTTTTGTTTACATCACTTGCATTCTGCAGGTCTCCCTTGAAAAAGAGATCGATGATCTCAATGGGATTCACCTGGTTAAATAAAGGTTTGAAATTAAATTCATATTCTGTTCATAAGCATGATTCATCATAATCCATGCTTCTTCAGATCAAAAATCTAATCGGACATTGTTTTGAATACTTTTCAAACCACATTTATTAGAACTGATATATGAAAAATTATAATGTAGTTAATCCCAAACTAAATGAGATTCCCAAATATAATTGCATGTGTTTTAATTGAATGTAAATTTTTTTACAAAATTCCTTCTATCTGATTTAAAGTGTGTACTTTGTGCTGGCATGTCTTAAATCAAAGTAAATAGTCTTGTAAAGCAGATTCCCTTCCAAATCTAGGTTAGTGTGACACACTGTCTTCACTTATAATCAGTGTTGGGACTAACGCGATACAAAGTAACGCGTTACTGTAACGCCGTTATTTTTGGCAGTAACTAGTACTCTAACGCATTACTTTTTAAATTCAGTAACTCAGTTACAGTTACTACATGGTGCGTTACTCCGTTACTGCGTTAGTTTTTTTATATAGTCAACAGCCAGGTGAACAGAGATGAGAACTGTACTTAAGTACAGTACTTGAGTAAATGTACTTAGATACTTCCTGTGTCACATGCGGAGACGGGCAGTGGGCGTGTTTGTGTTGTTTACTAACAAGACTATCATGGCGGCGGCGGAGCTCAAGTCTAGTTTCTCCACCTGGAGATATTCTCACTATTTCACTTTTGTCGAGCACAAAGAAAAGAACGTTTCTGTTAAATGTAAGTTGTGTCTTGGCGGGTCAAAGATCCTATCTACTGCCCAAACCAGTAATTCAAATCTCTTAAAACATCTGCAAAAACAACATGCTGGGACGAAGCTAGTAACTAAGACCGGCACAGACCCAGACTCATCCAACGCCACTCCACCTAAGCAACAGCGGCTGGATTTTAACCAAGGGACTGCTAGCCAGGGGAAAGTCGATAAAGCCATTGCACGGTATGTTGTAGAACACATGCAGGCTATTGCTACAGTGGAGTCACCCGCTTTCAGGGAGCTAGTTAGCATGATAGCATGTCCGGGCGGCACACGGCATATGGGACGGAAAACCTTTTCCAACTACCTGGAGAAAGAATATACAAAAATGGAAAGCCAGCTAATATCGATGCAATCCAGATTGCATATAATGCATGTCAAGTTGATCAACAGATTGTATTATTCTCCAATGTAATAACAGTACTGAAATGAAGGCTATAAGGGCATTAATGGGAGCCCTTCTATTAAGTAACTAAAAAGTTACTTTTTACAGTAACGCATTACTTTTTGGTGTAAGTAATCAGTAAAGTAACTGAGTTACTTTTTAAATGAAGTAACTAGTAATGGTAACTAGTTACTGGTTTTCAGTAACTAGCACAACACTGCTTATAATATCTGCCCCGAAACTCTGACTGAGATGGAGCTCAGTCACCCTCAACAAAAGATAAGTGAACTTGCACACAACCCATTCAGCACTGAGCCAGCAAAAGCTTTAGGCTCAACTTCTACAACAGTGTTAGACACAATATTAGACCACATGAAAAATGGTTAAATTCTTCTTTTTAATCTTTAGCTAACTTTAATACAGCTTTCTTTCTTTAAAGAAGCCCTATTGTGCTTTATTTTCCCTTTCCTGTAGTGTGTTGTATAGGTTTGTGTGTATGTAAATGGTCTGCAAAGGCTAAACCTTTTTTGAATAAATCCATCTATTAACTATTTGGCTAACTTTGACACCACTGAAAAATGAAAGCTGTGACAGTGAACGCCACACATTCATTGATGCTGCCTATTTGGACATCAATCTAAAGGAAATACATGTACAGAAGCATGAGAGGAAAGCAGGAGGAATCTGAGTCAAAGTATGCTATGTATACAGAGTTAACCTCATCTGTACAGCCACCCACCATCACCAGAACATGCATTTAACTCTCCACCTCACTACTTTATGATTTCATCCAAGGTTGTTGCTATACATGGCGCTATAGTTCTGCTTAAATGGCAGGTTGTGAGTCACACTTTATGAGTGTACTTGAGACTGTAAGGCTCAGAGTGTTTAGGGTCAACATCTGAGTGAGTGCTTGTGAGTAATTATGACCCAAATCTGGAGGCTAAGATTAGAGAGTTAGTCTGTAGCTATGGAGTGTGTATATGTAGAGCGGACTAAAGTCAGGACATGCACAGTGCACTCTATAGACACACACAGCCTAATCCTCAGAGGACAGCTGTCACCCTGTCCTGATTGATCTGACACACACATACATACACACACACACACACAAACACACACACAAACACTCAAACAATGTGGGTGCGGCCTGTTTCCAGCCATATAGCATACAGTTGGATTATGTTTGTATTGAATGCTGGCTTTGAGATTGCATCATCTTAACATCAACAACGACCCCAACCAGTCCCCACCAACTCACTTCTACATATCCCATAATCCTCCCTGAGCTAGGCTCCATGGGAGCCCACCTCTCCGCATTGGGACAAAATATGTGGGTATTTGAAACTTGCAGCACTTTAACCTCCACTAGCATGTATTGCATCACATCAAATCAAAGCAGTTTGGTGGCTTTAGCTTTGGAGTTGGATTAGATATCCCTATTATTATATTTAGAGGTGCAGACGAATGAGTATGGCACTGACAAGTCCCACACTGAAGCACATATTGATTTTACAAAATGCAGCACAGATGCCATGTCTACCAAAATGATTGAGGAGTGTGTGTTTGTGAGGCAGGACAGTGACTGGAATGGTGGCAGGAGAGCCATAATAGACCGTGACAGGTCCCACTGCATTACATTACCCCACTATTAGACAGAAAAACACTCACTTACACACAGGAGCGCACACACACACAGTTTTATCGGGTTTACAAGGGAGCAAAGAATGCATACACACACATGGGTAAAACAGTCAGAGCAAAGAACAGTCTCAATAAAAGTCTAATCAATTATTCCTCTCTTTCTAACACCATCCACCATATAAAGTCATACCGCTAAATGATCAGTACATTCAGGTGAGTCCATTACAGCAGCCAATACCTTTAGTACAGTTATTTAAAGAGTTATTTGAAGCAAAACCACAAAAAAAACAATACTTTTGTACCTTAAATTGGTTTAATGAGCCCTTTTTTTAATATTAAAGAAATAAATACCTGCACTTTTAGCCTTCATCTAGGATTGCTTTCGAAAGCTGTATTATGTAGGACAAAATATATGGAAAATATTTTTAAAACTTAAAATAAAACACTGCAGACGAACTGGCAGGGTTGGGTTGTATCGGAATACATGTAACGGCGTTACGTAATCAGAATACAAAAATCAAGTAACTGTATTCAGCTCGCGTTACATTTGAAAAACGAGTAATCTGATTACAGTTACTTTTGTAAACCTGAAGTGAATACATTTTGGATTACTTATTGGAATTATTGGTGGAAAGATTTCCTCACAACATTTAATATTCATTACTAAAGGTACAGCCGAATCATCAAAGCCCACAAAACCTATTACCGCCGCAGATGGACCAAAAAAGCGTTTGAAAAGAAATCACGGGTCCGCTCAGTGAAACAATAACGAAACATGGAGGAACAAAAGTCTGCGTTTAAATTGCGCGCGCGTGTGTGCGCACGGGCGCGTGTGTGTGTGTGTGTGTGTGTGTGTGTGTGTGTGTGTGTGTGTGTGTGTGTGCGTGCGTGGTTAAAACACATCAGCCTGCGGTCGCTCTTTAGCCTTACTAATGATTATTTCTGAAGGTAAACACAGTGAAGGCGGTGCGTGAAAGGCGGTGTGTGAAAGGCACTGCGCGCGTCTCAGAGGCTGAGTTAACCCTCCCGCTGCCTCCTGGTGCTGCAGAGATTTCATGAAGTGAAGGAGGTGTTCCTTCTATAAAACAGCTGTGGGCAGCAGATACTGTGAGAGTCACGGACATGAATTCATAGATCAAGGCAGACTGGTGCACACACTCTCCTGTTTTGCCAATCCGGTGCTTAAACAAATATAGCTCTACACCCCTGGCCGTAATGTCCTTAAAATGAAGTCCGAGTTTGATATTTTAATTCATGTCCTGCCAACACTGGCAGGACAGAAGGCGACACGCCCGTTCTAAACTGTGTCCCTCACTCCTCACATCCCAAGCTGCATCCCCAAAGAGTTTATTATGTTGTTACATCGTTTCAGATGTTATGTTTCAGTTGTGCTCTTGATAAGCCATTAAAACAGTAAAAACACGTTCAGTTTCCTTTTGCTTTTTGTGTCTCCTGTTCACCAAAACATACCCATCTGTGATGGAAAAAGAAAGTAGCCTAATCCAAAAGTAATCTAAAAGTAATCTGATTGCGTTACTTTTTTAAGACATGTAATTGTAACTGTATTTGGATTACTTTCAGAGCCATGTAATCAGTAATCAGTCACTGATTACATTTACAAAGTAACCCTCCCAACCCTGCAAACTGGTAATACTGATGCTGCATTCTGTGTCAGACTGGCAGTTGTCTGACTATGACTAAGGGCAGGTGATATGATTTTATTTTTATATAATAGTTTACTTTTTTTTTACTGTATTGACGGTATAATGTTTAAGGATTGAATCCTGAAACCTGCAAATGAGTCAGCATTTTAGTGCTTACTGTTCCCTCGTCTTGTAAGATATAGAACACATCAGTAAATACCCCACTGGTGAATGTCTGAAGCTTCTATGTGTCATAAAAACGGTGATTGCTAACATATGACTAAACGAGGCTGCTAAACAGCACGATGAACATTAGCCGCCTTTAGCTTAGCGGTGACGACGTCAAGCCAGACTACAGTGTTGTAGTTTATTTATAGCCTGATGTTAGCTTTCTACTTCTGGCGCTCATAGTTATAAAAGCCAGTGCCAATTGTAGAGACTATCCTGCTGATCAAAAAATCGAGGTACATTTGTTTGCCACGAACCGCTATGATTCAAAAGCCAATGTCAAAATACCATTGGCTTTTTGTCTAGGAAGTCCTTACAATGCTAACATCTAGGTCGGCGAACGAAAGTGAATCGAGTTATTGAAAAGGTATATTCAATTCAAAAAAGGTATATTCAATTGCACAAACATTCCCAATTATGTTAAGTACCAAACCATAGCCATGGATCTAAGAGCCCTAACCCTAACACCACTTGTGAGGCTAAAAACTGATAGCATGTAGCCTTAGTGTTACATAGTGTTAACTGATACTGCAGTATACTGTACTGCTGCATGCTATTTGAATTCAGAACACACACGAGTCGGTCATCAGTCAATGTTAGGAAGTTCTACTAAATCCTGTTATTCCACTAAAATGTTCAAGCGGTGGGAGACTCAACCCTTTCTGCAAACAGCTCCACAACTCATACGTGCACAGTCACACACCCATACACATACACTCACTCAAACACACACACATTCATTAGTCAGATGTGTGGTCAGGCATGCAGCCATCATTCATTTACCAGAAAATGGCTGAGAGACAGAGATGGAGAGGGAGGGAGGCAGAGAGAGACGAATGGGAGGACAGGATTTAGTGGAACATGAAGAACCACAACTGGAAGAGCACCCGTGGGAGTACACACACAAACATACACACACACACATTCCAGCCATATCTGTGGGGCTGAGAGTGGCACTGCCTGGGTTTTGTCAGTTTATCATATGGACGTTATAATGAGAAGCAGAGCCGAAATCTCCTCCTCCACACACACAAACACAAGCAGGGTGAGTTTTTAGAGAAAGTAGGCCTCCCTCTGTCTACACAGCGTGGTTAGTCTGTGGTCCAGAGCTGTCTCTAAGTGGCTTTTCAGACTTCTTATGCGAGTTATGATGAATAGAATTTGAAAAAGCAGCGAGAATGATCTGATCCGCAACATCAGCAAAAAAAGCTGAGGAAAATCATTGAGGAAATCTGACTGGCAGTGGCAAGCAGATAGTGCCAGAGATGTAGTTTAGGAGGAAAAGCATAGTAAGTGGGTTGCCTGACATGTCTGTGAAAAACTGAAATGCAGAAATACCACAACTTTTCTCACGTCTCCACTACGATACAGGCATGTATTACAATGTTATAAATGAAGCAGCATTATTTTTCTATAGTTTTTTTTTCTCCAGCATTTATCCATTCAGCAGAAACAGAGCAACATTCGTCATGTTTGTGTCCTCCTGATGGATTTAGAGCCAATATTATGTCTCCTTTTACCTCCGCTTTGGTCTCCACTAACTCTCGAAGAACAAACTTGGCCCCTAAGCTGTTTAATGTTCCACTTTTTTCACCAGCTAATGATGTCTGAGCTGCAAAAGGCTAAGGAGCTCTGTGGGTGTCCCCTCTGTGACCCCTTTCACACCATATACAGTCACTCAATATTGCTCATGTAAAATTATGAGAAGCACATTTCAAATGTTTTGTTGCAACATCGAATCAGATCAACGGTTATTAAGACTTTTACAAATTCCATAATGTATATACTGTAGAGTATATGCTAATAAAATGTAAAGATGATGTATTATGAAGCTAACCAATTTTAACCTAAAACATTTCTGCATTTCAAACATCTTTAATGTATCTCAGTACACAGGAATGAAATTATCCAGCGTCCTCCAACCACCAGGAGGACACACACTTGAAAAGGCGGTGAAACTAAAGGTGTGTTGGACTGAGTGTGAGGCAAAAAGCCTTCATAGAGTTTTGTAGCAGCAGATGGTTGGACTAAAAAAGACAGATGGCAACTTCCAACAGGTTTATCCTCTGCCAGTGGGCGGGAAGAAATACATGCTTCAAGATAAAAACCTGCACTTTGGTCTCATTTGCTGGTGGTTAGTTCACCAAAGTCCATCTGACAGAGGTGTACTGATGTTAGCGGGAGGCTGTGGCACAGTGGATTATTGCGTTGGTGTTCGGATCAGTGGAGCGCAGGTTCAAACCCCACTGCAGTCAGCATGTCGTTGTGTCCCTGGGCAAGACACTTCACTGCCCACAGTATTGAGTATGTAAGTCGCTTTGGATAAAAGCATCTAACAAGAAACATGTAATGTTACAATTATACACAGAACTTCAAATATGTGCGTAATGGTACACACACACACACACACACACACACACACATATAGACACTCCTCCAGCTCCACCCCACACACACACTCCTCAGGCTCCACCACACACACATATTCTGCTCCACCGACCTCGCCTGACCTCTGACTCACTCCTCACACTGCGATTTTTAACAGCCAGTGAAATCAGAAGGGCATTTAACTCATTTAGACCCGCTCTCAGTAATTTCATCATGCTTTGGCAGAAGCGATTTATTGTGGCTCCATCTACACATTTTGGCTGAGAAACACACACAAATTAACAGTGGTGACGAGCATGAAACAAGATGTCAGATTGTAGTTTCAACGGCCAGGGAACAAATAGAAGAAGAATAATCCTCCTCATTTTTACTTTTACATTTCTTATTCCTATGAAATCTTTCAATTTCAGTTGGCTTATTACATGTGCAAGATATCAAATATATATGTTCTGGTCGATCCAGGTCTTAATTTATATACAACAAATCTGCATTAGTCTTGTTTGGAAAACGCAGATTCTGATGGATTTTAGTGGTAAGCTAACATTTTAAAGTTTCCAGTTTTTAACCACCATTATTCCACTTACATATAAACACCGTTCTGGTTCCCATGACCAATTGTAATTGATGATGATGATGGGAGACGACAGATTGCTTTTAGCCAGTAATGGCATGAATGAACCCTGATTGGCTGTGACAGGAGGCGCCCTCCTCCCTCCTCCTTTCTTACTGACCACTGGTAGTGAACTAAAAGGCTCCTGATTGGTGCTGACAGCAGCCTCCCACCTCCCTGTCAGCGGCCCGCTCGTCTACATTTAGCAATCTAAACGACTCTTTGATCCAGAGGAATTTTCCAGTGAGTGCACCAGTAGAAGAAGCTTTCTTCCTGGATCACCTGATGCCAAAATGATGTGCCAAATTTGATGGAAGGTTAGTTAGAATTTAAACACATGATTGAATAAGGATTACATAAGCTAGCAAAACAGTTTACTGAATGCACCATAATGTAACAAATAATACTACTCAAGGATGTTCAATATATAAAATGTAGTGTACTGATACTGATCACTTTGAAATGTACCGAATGTCCAAAAGCTCTTATTTGAACTCAAAGGAAAAAGATAATCTACAGATGGCTTGGTTGAAAAAGGTTGAAATTGACTAATTTCACTAGTATTGTAAACGGCAAAAATATTGTTGGTATTGTGACATCCCTATAATCAAACAATATAATTATTCCAACAAAAAGAAGATTGATTCGAGAACACCCGTACAGTTCCCATGTATTCAAAACCTTGACTTGATGAGGGTCATTGTAGTCAGTGACTTCATCACACTGGGCGTATAGTCCTCAGATTTTTGTATAACCTTTGCACAATGTTGAAACATTTACCTACAAGTAGTGCTTGAACTTCATCTTGGAAGGCAGGAAGGTACGGAAATACCACGGTATATAACAGTAATCTGTCAAATGGTGAAGATTTATTCTCTTTCTACTGAACTTGCTATCCGTGTAATATATTTAAGGACGTTGCAGGCAATGTCAGAAACCAATGAGATGGACTATTTTATGACACTGGATTTACAGCATCAGTTTGATTAAGTACCTATCGATCGGATATGATGTCCATCTGGTTATTTTATCTATAAATCAACAGAATATCCATACTATTTATGATGGCTTTCAGTCATGCTGCCCACCACCTATGTGTTAAGATATTATAATGTGAAAGTGCTGCTGGTGTAGGGGAAAGTCAAGCTATATATTTAACATAAAATTAATAATTTATATCTTGGAGTGGTACAAATTGAGTACTTTCTATAACAAACTGTAAGTAAAAAACACTACATTAGATTGTATGCATAAGGAAAGCAATAAACATCCCATTGCTTTGACTCTAATATGCCTATTCAAGAAACAACTATGCAAGAGCAGTAGTCAAAATCTGAGGGGAAAAGACGTGTGGGACTGATTCAGATACAGAGAGCGCTCTCATTCTCTATCTCCAAGCCCTTCCTGAATCCCGCTGCAAGGGGAGACGGTGATATATGAGGCTGGAATAAAGTAGGGCAATCCCCTGCATGGAAAGAGAAGAGAAAGAATCTGGAAAAGAAAAGGGAGGAAAAACAAGAAAAGAGAGTGGGATTTAGAGGGAGGATGTGGAGGAGATAAATGTGCTCAGTGTGTGCTGGGGGGGTTTCCACGGCTGACCAGCAGAGCTATCGCTGACTAACACTCGCTGCCTTAATAGGGAGGATGGGTGGGAAAATGCGAAGGTCAGAGCAGTGAGCCCTGCTGCGCTCCACAGGAAGTACAGGACACACACGTACACATATTGTACACACACATACTGTATATACATGCAGACACAGCAGAACCACTGGAGCGCTATTGTACACTCACACAGTATGCACAAAATCCAACGACAAACATGGACACACATGCAAACACACACATATTAAATATAACATTAACCATTTTATTGTTTGAACTCAAGTAATATTGCCTGGAAGGAACCTGAGTTTCTAAAGAGTTGTCAATGCTTTGTCATAGAAATATAATGCAAATTCATATATTTGCTTCGATTTTTTAAGCAAAAACTTTAACTTTAATCATCTTAACATAAATTCCCCTTATGCTTTACCGGATCTAGGGCAAATTCACATCGCCGTATAATGTCTTGGCACTTCCAGTTAGAGATTAATTGCTATAACTTTGCATAGTGACTAGGGGTGTAACGGTTCACAGAAGTCACGGTTCCGTTCATACCTCGGTTTGGGGGTCACGGTTCGGTACGGGTTCGGTACAACAAGGAAAAGCAAAAAAAAGTCCCAAATGCATAATCTTTTTTTGCTGTTATTTATTTTTAACAGTAGTGCAAGTTTTGGTATGAAAATAAGGAACTCTAACATTTGGAATCATTAACTGTATTACACAGTTAAAAACAAACCACAAACAGTAACACACAGATGGCCATATTATTTATAATGGCTGATGTCAAACTAAAAGGTTAAATAAGCTGTACAACTAAAAAGAATGTCTTGAAAATATTAAAATAAATAATAAGAAAGTGTTTCAATCACAATTAATAAAAGGCAATACAGAACTGTATAACATCTCCTGATGTCAAAATATAAAATAAATACAATGATAAATATAAAACAAAATAAAATCTGTACCTTTAGGAGCAATGTCTAACATGTGCAATTAACTTGTGAGTGTGTGAGGCCATTATGCCTAAATAAAGGTACTCAAGCTTTACTCTATTTTCAAGTTTTTCTTCAAAAAGATGAGTTTGTCTACGTTGTCAGTAGTGAGGGCAGATCTGTTGGCGGTAACTATGTCACCTGCCGTCGAGAAAACGCTCTCGCTGGGGACTGAGACTGACTCGGATGTGATTGAGCATGTTTGATGTGTTACCACGTTAACACTAGCATACCGCACCGCTGTCGAACAACGCCGACACACCATCCTCGTCCGATCCACCGTCCTCGTCCGATCCACAACTCGCACCCCATCATTGTTGTAGTCCACAGGGAACCCGAAATGTTCCCACACACCTGATAAAAGAAGCAGGTGGGTCTTCTAGCTCCTGTGTGTTGTGTGAACTCGCCATAGCTACTAACTTTTCTTCTTCATGTATTGTGTTCGTTTTGTTCTTGTTCTTCATTTGTTATTTACGGGCGGCTGGCTTTTAGGCGCAATACCGCCCCCTGGATTATATATAGTGTAATGCTGCCCTGAGTGACAGACTTGTTTCCCACTCGTAAAAAAAGGCGTATTCGCCGTGTGACTGCATGTGCCGAACCGTGA
This sequence comes from Gymnodraco acuticeps, assembly GCF_902827175.1. Taxonomy (NCBI): domain Eukaryota; kingdom Metazoa; phylum Chordata; class Actinopteri; order Perciformes; family Bathydraconidae; genus Gymnodraco; species Gymnodraco acuticeps. The sequence continues at coordinate 1,345,016 of NW_022989835.1, read as the reverse complement.
CGTCCGAACCGTGACGTCCGAACCGTGACGTCCGAACCGTGACGGTAGGGGACGAATACGGATACCGTTACACCCCTAATAGTGACGCCAGTTTTATCAAGCTTTACTTGCCAAACAAGCTTATTTTAAGCAGTTGAAAGAACCGTCATTCAGTAATAACACTTATTCAGGCGGGAAACAAATATTTCGACTACCAATATGTGATTACTTTATCCCCAAAAATGTTGGAGGTGTGAGGAGCTAAAAAAAAAAAAAAAAAACGTCAAAAATGTTTTTATAATTACTTTCACTGCTTGAACGGTAGACACTACAAATCCAACCATATCGTGTTAAGGCGAGACACGGCAAGCAAAAACATTGTTTTTCATGCACTGGTCAATTTTGAGATTTTGTGCTATTTTGATTCCATGACATGTTTTCTTTCAGGATTTTGGAAGTATAACGTACAAAATACACATTTAGGTGTTTATTTTACTATAGTGTGTTTATTTGCGTCTGTAGATTTCACCAAAAGTTAGCATTCTAATGTAACATAAAGTACTGCGACCGCTGTTTGCACCATGTAATCAGAGGTATCGTTGGAAAGCTCCGTCTCTCCTGCACAATCTCATTGGATCCAAATATGGTCATTTCCTTTGTATCAGCAACCAATCGTGAAAGTACAAAGGGGTCTTAAACCAAAAAACGAAATCTCATTGGCTGGTGTCAATTTCTGACAACGTGATTCGTTCAGATGTGTCACGTGGTGTGGTAAAACACTTCCTGGTTAGCTTTCCGCTGGAAATTTCAATCTCAAAATGGCAAAAAAAGAGCGAAAAAAACGTTCACATAGATGACGACAACAATTGTCACTTGCACGAAGCAAGGCTAGACAAACAACAAATGACCCTGACCATGAAATACCTTCTCGGAGTGCGTCAAGGCGCAAGCTATCATCCAAAGAACAGGAGAGTTTAGGTAGCGCCACACAGCAATCTTTAACCTCTTCTACACCGCACCCCCTATACCGGGGGGAAAAACATGTCATCTGCAGGAAACAGCGTCTGAGGGCATCTTAATATTAAATAAACTATGAATGTTTTATATCCATGTAACGGGAAGAAACTCAGCTAACTAATTATTATTTTTTTAAACACAAAGCTAGCGCTGAGCCTCTGAATTAGCTACGAGCGAAACAATCTTAAGGCCGTTAGCACAGAACTCTTGCTACGCTGATGGATATACTTATTGGATCTGCACAAACAAGCTTAGATAACATCCTGAGAGTCCACAGATTATAGAAATATAAGAATCATCACTGAGCGATCAGAACTCGTGACAGGGTAAGCAAATACACACAACACACGAGTAGCTTTAGGTAGCAAAACACGGAGATATGCTCACCTTAGCTGTTATTCTGATCAAAAGTCGTGTTCAATGGCATTAAAACGAGAAAAAACGCGGCTGAAGGTTAATCCATCCTATAGCAATGTGTCTGTCACTTTGAAAAAATTATTGAAGATCCATAAAACCATTTGTATGCAAAAATCAGAGAAGAAAAATTAGCTGCTAATGGTAGCCACCAGAGGTTAGCGCAGCTTCCGGTTTTTCTATGAGTCTCTCTCACTCCTTATTTGGTAAGCTGTGTGTGTATGGGGAACTTTCCCTCGATTCCATTGGCTCTGACGGTTAGAAAGAGATGTCAATCAGCAAAATCGACCAAGGGGGCCAGAGATACGGAAAATCCACCCAAATGACCCAAGAAGTGTTTTTTTTTGCTAAACCTCTCTAAAAAGGTCAAATGTCACTTGTTTTGCATCAATCTTGATACAGAGTACTTATTATATGTTGTAGTTTGGATTCCTAAAGCTTTTAGTCTACCTTACCATCATCCAAGGGTAGTTTTCACTATAAGTAAAAAATAATTTTTGGACGGACACTATAATTTACAGTTTTTTACTATGTTCAATCTGAATTTTCTTTAAAATAAAAAAACATCTATATTGATTCTGAGTTTTCTACATCCAACTCACAGGTTTATCATTACTTTGAGAAAAAAGATTATTAAGCCCCAAGCCTGTTTTTTAGGTCTCAGGCTCGAAAATGACATTCCCAGAACAAATGACCATATCTTCCCTTCTAAAAGGGTTAAATTAATAATATTTTTTCTCAAAGCAAGGTTACACCTGTGAGTTGGATGTAGAAGTGTCAGAATCAATATAGATGTTTTTATTTTAAGGTAAATTCAGATTGAACACAGTAAAAAAATGTAAATGATTGTGTCCGCCCAAAAAAAAAATTACTTATAGTGAAAACCACCCTTGAATGATGGGATGGTAGACTACAAGCTTTAGGAATCCAAACTACAACATATAATAAGTACCCTGTATCAAGATTGATGCAAAACAAGTTAAATTTGACCTTTTTAGAGAGATTTAGCCAAAACAAACCACTTCTGGGGTCATTTGGGTGGATTTGACCTACCTCTGGCCCCCCTTGCTCGATTTTGCTGATTGACATCTCTTTCTAACCGTCAGATCCAATGGAATCGAGGGGAACTCCCACATACTCCTTATTTGGTAATGTGTGTGTGTGTGTGTGTGTGTGAGACTGCTGCATAGCCAAGACCGGAAGCTGCGATAACTCTGGTGGCTACCATTAGCAGCGAACTTTTACTCTCCGATTTTTACATAAAAATGGAATTATGGATTATAAATTAAAAAAACTATTACACAGAAACATTATCAACCTATGGATTAACCGATTCTGCAGCGTTTTTTCTCGTTTTAATGCCATTGAACAAGTCTTTTGATCAGATTGACAGCTACGGTGAGACGATCTCCCGTAAAAGCTCCGTAAAGGTACGTGTTGTGATGTCTGTGTTTGCTTCCCCTGTCGCGAGTTCGGATCACTCAGTGATGATATATATACCTAAATAATATGTGGAACCTCAGCTTTAATCGGATATCTTGTATGTGCAGCTACGATAAGTAATAAGGGTATATTTTATCTTGAGTTCTGTGCCAAAGTGCGTTAGCATTTTTCGCTCAGGGGTCATTTAGATGCTTCTTATTAGGGTTGCCAGAAACTTAGCATGATCAAAATCGATTATTCGGCAGCCCTGACGAATAATAATCGATTATTCGGCTATGATAGACCAACGTCTTTTCGCAGAGCTTGCATTTCGCTTCCTTTGGACTTGTAAGTTCGAAGTAGTTCCACGAGGAGGAACTCTTTTACCTGCCGCTTTGTTCATCTTTAGTCGCACGTGTGAGGGAGAGGGGGGGTGGGGGCGGGGGCGGTGTGTAGCGTGCTGCAGCAGCAGTCTGCTCTGCACGCAGGCTTCCTCCACGTTTACAGTAAAACAAACTGGTGGTGTGACCAATGGCCATTTACAATCATTAATACTATTACTATTATTAGCATTAGTCTATATTTTGGTTGAAACTAAGCCAGAAAAAAATAAAATAAACATAAATAATAATACAAAATATATATAAATAAAATCGATTTTTAAAAATAATATTCGATTATGGAGACCGTAACGAATATTCGAATAATCGAATAATCACTGGCATCCCTACTTCTTATGAAACTTGTGTTTTGTTTTGGTAAAAATGGTATGTATCGTCAGTTAGCTGAGATTATTCCCGTTAATCTGGTATAACACATTAATAGGTTCTTAAATATTAAGATTCCCTGACACAGTGTTGGGGGAAAAAAAAAGGACCCGCCGAGGGGGACCTTGGGGCTTAACAGGTTAACAGGTTAAAGGTCGTTTTCTCAAAATGAGTTTTTTCTCCTATTCTGAGTGAGAAATGTCCACTTCAGTAGCACTTGCATACACCAAACCTTCCAGTTATATTCCTATCAATATTCTGAAGGTTTTTACAGAAGGGTTTGTTCATATATCATTCATAGTCTGAATTATATAACATTTTATACCTAAAACATCTACATTCTAATATGACTACAAAATGAAACAAGAATGCTTTATCCAATGTTCAGAATTGTGTTCCTGAAATGTATTAAAG